>NW_006921810.1:2574944-2584293 GCF_000298275.1 Orycteropus afer afer | reverse complement strand
GAACTGCTGTATGAAAAGTGAATTTACTCTGTAAATCTTCACCCAAATCCTAATAAAAAAGAAAAAAAAAAAAAGAAAAAAAAAAAATGGATTATCTAACAAAATCAGCAAAAAAACAAAATAAATAAAAAGGGACCTCGTAAAAACTTAACACTTTTGTTCATCAAGATATTTTACCAAAAAAGTAAAAAGATAAGCTACTGATCAGGAGAATATCTTTGGAAACCACATATCTGACAAACTCAAAACCAAACTCACTGCCATCAAGTTGATTCCAACTCAAAGCAACCCCCTTTGGGTTTCCAAGGCTATAAATCTTTATAGCAGTCAATTGCCCCATTTTCCTTCTGCAAAACAGCTGGTGGGTTTGAACTACTGACCAAACGCCTTACTCACTACACCACTCAACAATTTACCAACAAAAAGACAAATAACCCAATCATAAAATGGGCAAAGGACTTGAAAACACATTTCACCAAAGAGGACATTCAAACGGCCACTAAACACCTGAAAAGATGCTTTGAATCATTACCTATCAGACAGATGCAAATCAAAACCACAAGAAATACCATTTCACTTCCACTAAGGTTAAAAAGAAAATAATAAAATGCTGGTGAGGACGTGAGGAAATTAGAACCCTTATTCATTGTTGGTGGGAATGCAAAACATTACAGACTCTGTGGAAAACAGTGTGGTGGGACCTCAGAAAACAAAAAATAGAACTACTATATGACACAGCAATTCTAATCTTAAGTATACAGCCAAAAGGCTTGAAAGCAGAGACTCAAAAAGAGACTTGTACACCAATGTTTATTACATCACTATTCACAATAGTCAAAAGGTGGAAACAACCTAAATGCCCATCAACAGATAAATGGATAAACAAAATGTGTGACATACATACAATGGAATGCTACTCAGCCAAGAAGAGAAATGAAGTCTTGATACTTGATACAATATTGATAAAGCTGAAAGACATTATGCTGAATGTCAATTACAGAAGGACAAATAGTGTATGACCTCACTTACACAAAAAGACAAGAAAAGGCAAATGTATAGAGACCAAAGTTTATCAGTGGTTACCATGGGCAGGAAGGAGGAGGAAAGGGGGGTTTAACAGTGATAGAAAAATCGCATTGTAAAAAGTTGAATTGGCAAAAGTTGTGTGATACATATAGCTACACAGACACAAATAAATAAATAAATGAGAGAGAGAGAGAGAGAGAGAGAGAGAGAGAGAGTGTAGCTGCTGAGGTTGCTTGTGTACAACCAAAATTCTCATGGGGTTTGGTTTCTTGTAGATGTAAGGTCATGGTTTCATGGGACATCCCAATTAATAGGCCTAATAATATGTTTAGTGCTTCCGTTCTACCTCCTAGTTCATTGCATTGTATCTGGGGCCTGAAAAGCTTGCAAATGGTCATCCAAGGCACAACAGTTGGTTTCTATTCACCTGAAGCAACAGAGGAAGGAGGAGAGTCACAAATAGGAAGAGAATATGGACTGTGTGGCTAATTGCCTCCATGAACAACTGCCTCCTTTGCCATGAGACCACAAGAACTGGATGGTGCTCGGCTACCATTACTGAATATTTTGATCAAAGATTGTATAGCAGAACCCTGATCAAATGGGGAAAATGAAGAACAGAATTTCAAAATCTGAGGGACTCCAGACTTTCTGGAGCTTTGGAGGATGGATGAACCTCCAAACTAAGGCCCTTAGATAATCTTTAAACCTTAAACCAAAAATACTCCCTGAAGTCTTAATTCCAAACAATAGTTTAGTTTAACTAGTAAAAAGATGTCTGCCTTGAGTACTATGCTATTTTCAAAACTATCTATATGGGACTGAATTGACAACAGCACCTTGAAAGATTAGCTGGCACCTGAGGGGATGGTAAATGTATGTTAAAGGTGGAGGAACAACTCTGAAAAGGAGGGTGAGAATGGTTGCATAACTCGAAGAATGTAATCCCTGTCACTAGATGGTTCATGTAGGAAATGTTACATTGGTATATGTTTTGCTGCGTATATTCTCAACAACAAAATAAATAAATAAAATTTGAGAAAAAATGAACTGAGAAAAAAATATTAACTCAAAAACTCACTGCTGTCGAGTTGATTCCACTCATAGAGACCCCTCCTCCTTGGGTTTCCAAGGCGGTATCTCTACAGAAGCATATTGCCCAGTCTTCCTTCCAAGGAGTGGCTGGTAGGTTTGAACTACCAGCCTTCTGGTTAGATGTCAACTGCCTTAGGCATTAGGTAGGATTTATTAAGTCCATTTGGGAAACATAAATCATATAGCTATTTCTAATGCTTCATGTTTAAGCTGTTTTGCATTCTACCATGAACTAGGGAGCTCTGGTAGCATAGTGCCTAAGGCACTTGACCGCTCACCAGAAGGCTGGCGGTTCAAACCCACCAGCCACTCCTCGGAAGGAAGGTTGGGCAATCCTACTTCCGTAGTGATACTGCCACAGAAACCCAAGGAGGGGTTGCTATGAGTCGGGGCCGACTCGACGGCAAACAACAACAACAACAACAACCATGAACTAACAAATATAATTACACAAGCAAAATACCTAATATGTTAAGAAACAATTTTATTGATGGAGAAACCGTATTTCAAAACACAAAACACACCCTTGGGAATATTAAAATACTCAACACTTGAGAAACTCTATTCACTTTCAGTCATTTAGAGAAGATAGTCCATAAGTTCTTCATATGTCATTGGACTGATACCTGGGCTTGAATGAGTATTGGACCATTAAGATAATATCAGAAAATTCAATTACAAATTGCTTTTAATTACCCAAACCATTCATAACATAGTATGACTAGAAAGAGCAAAAACAGACAAAAGGAAACCCCTAAGTCAAAAACCCATTCAAAACCCTACCACAAATTTGATCCAGGTCAAATTAAGCCTAGTCACAGTCAGGTACAGGCCTGGAAGAGCAATGGTAGCTGAGGAAACAGCAGCTGACACCTCCAGCTTTACTGTATTGTCAAAATGTTTTTTTCTGATTTTTTCTACAGCACAATAAAACATGACCAATTCAAAGAGAAACCTCAGCCATCTTCTTCTTTGAGAGCAGATTTAGTACGGGGGCCTCATGACATTTTTCAGCAGCGGAACACTTAGTAATTAAATATCAAGGAGTTAATGACCTGGCTGACTCAATGAGCTTTGATTTGGTGCAATTAGGTCTCCTTCTCTGAGGCTTATTCCTCTCTCAGGCTCCTAAGGTGCACACCTCTGGGCTCCAGGACAAGTCAGCTAGGAAAACAAACGGGAACCGCAGCATCCACTCTCTGCAAGGCTGGCTCAGCACTGCCTGTGTGTCCGCTCTCTTCACATTTACCAATGTCTGCCGCAGTGCAGCATTCTGGCCCAGCAAACTGTAACTGATGAAACAGTACTTTTTGACTATATGAAACCAAACAGAAGAAAGAGGCCTTTATATACACATGCAGGTAATTTGCACTCAGATACTCCTTAGCCTCCTCCCTGCCAGAAAGCTGTTGCAAATTACACCTTTTACAAAAGGTATAATTCTACACAGAAAGCTGTTGCAAATTACACCTTTTACAAATATTGTTGGGAATTAAGACTTCAGGGAGTATTTTTGGTTTAAGGTTTAAAGATTATCTCAGGGCCTTGTTTGGAGGTTCATCCACCCTCCAAAGCTCCAGAAAGTCTGGAATCCCTGAGATTTTGAAATTCTATTCTTCATTTTCCCCGTTTGATCAGGGCTCTGCTATACAATATTTGATCAAAATATTCTAAACCAATAGTTTAGAATCTAAACCACATCCTCTAAAAACCAAAACCAAACTCACTACCGACGAGTCGGATCCGACTCATAGCAATCCCTCCTTGGGTTTCCAAGGTGGTATCTCTACGGAAGTAGATTGCCCAACCTTCCTTCTGAGCAGTGGCTGGTGGGTTTGAACTGCCAGCCTTCTGATTAGCAGTCAAATACCTCAGGCACTACACAAGAGAATTAAATGATTACCAACATAAAGTTCACAGGGGTCATTATAAATAAAGGGAATTGAATCATCCATGCAGACTGCAAAGGAGAAAAAGAAATTGTATATAGATGATCTGGTTTGCTTTGACAGCAATGATAGGTGAGAGAGACTTTCTGAAGGATTTTTCCCAGCCATCCAAGAGGTGAGGCATCACGCATAAAAAAGCAGAGGTAGAGTAATCCAGACCCTCCTCAAGATCCTGCAAGTTCTCTGGGCCACCCCAGCAGCAGGACCTTCCGGGAACAATGCATAGGTCTTCACTAGTACTGGGTCATATGGATTGTAACTTACTAATAGGGTTTGAGGCTTGAAGGACTTTTGTCTTCAGATGAACATTTTGCCTCCAGCTGGATACATTTATATGATAGAACAACCATGAGAACAGCCATTAAAAAATGATGTTGTAAAAGAAGTTTTAACGACATGTGAAATGTTTACAGTATATTGCTAAGTGGGAATAAAAATGTACAAAACTATCCCCTGGTGTGAACCCACATGCACACAAGATATGGATATATATCACTCTATAGAACCATTGTTGATGGTGCTTCTCTCTGACTGGAGGAATTACATGGTTTTTTGTTTGTTTGTTTTTAGTATTTCTATAATATATATTACTTTTGTAATAAAAAACAAATGTTGGGTAGAAAGGACATAAAAAGGAAGAAAGGAAAATTATAGCTAGTACCACCTCTTTCTCCCAAAAAACAAGAGTGATCAAAGGAACACTGAATGCATCATTTTCTCTTAAATTTACTCTTAAATGTTAACCTTCCCTCCTTTCCAATCATTTGACTTTGGGCACAGCAGGAAACCTACCAAAAAAGTATGTAGGGTGGGATGTAACCCACAAAAAATCAAAGTCTAAAAATAAAAGATGCAGCAAGAAGTTGTTTTACACTAATACCAGCAAAGGAGAGGGATGCCATGAGGCGTTCTTCCTGAACACAGTATAATAGTTTCCACTTTTTAAAAAATTGATCATCTAGATTTCTTATTTTTCATTTTCTCAACATGTCAACTTACATTTAAAATGAGTAATGTGCTAAAGTTGAAAACATTTGCTCTTGTTACCCTCTAGCTTTAAAAGGAAAAGGAAAAAAAAAAAAAAGACAAATTCCCTGTAGGAATAGGATTAATGACATATGGTAATTACACTATTAGGTGCAATATCCATAATAACATAAATGTCCATTAAACACATCCCTCAAGAGGCACTTCCATTAAAGAGAAATTTAGTCATTTTAAATTCCTAAACAGAAAGCTATGTATCAAGACCCTTCTTTATGCATTCAGATCATCTGAAGTCATTTGTTCCACCACTCCTGGCCCAGAAACATTTCAAATGAAGAGAGAAAAAAGTTAGATTATATTCCATGAACCAGGCAAGGGACAACACACTGCCGACAATATCTGCAACTCTCAATTCAGGAAGAAGTGTCAAGGCAACAAAAAGAACGCACACTTTCTATTTGTGTGCTGCTAATTCTTGGTCAGTTGAGGCTTCTTTCCCACCACCCTCCCAAGCTCCCATTTCTCCAAATAATGAGGGGGCAGGTAGGGTTGGAGGACACTCAAAGAGGGATAATGAAAAATGCAGTGGAACAACAAGAAAGGCAGCAAGCAAGCAGAGTTCCTGCTCCCCTCCACCCTATCGGCATTTCATACGTTCATCCACAGTGTCTGAAGACAACTATCTGCTTATCAGATTTCTTGTTCCAAATTCATTGTTAATTAACCTCCTTTTCTACTGGGCTTAATTCTGTAAGCAACTTTAAAACTCATCTGGAAATAGGATATAAATCCCATGTGAATAACAAAAATCATTTATACCCATTCCTCACTTATCAACATGGTTAGATCTCAAAGACTAAGTCACTATGTAAAAATCGTGTCATGCAAAAATGGAGGATGACCACATCAGATGACAAGATGGAATATGACTACATCATTACATAACTGCCAAATTACATCACTACACAACTTCCAAATCCTGAGCATCATGCAACCCAGCCAAGTTGACACGTAACCTTAACTATCACATCCAGCATTACTCTCCCCTCACATTTCAGTGTTCATTACTGCAAAACATACGTTGTTAATGTGCAAAATAGTTGCATAGTAGATTTCTTACTATTGTTGTAAATGTGAAATGTCAGGTATTGAGAGAGTCAATAAGTGAGAAGTGGGTATATTCAAGTTACAACATCTCAAATTATAATAAAATAACAATTGCTTCCTGTAGTATGTCTATCAAAAAATAAACAAACAGCTGTAAACTCAGTTATCTAAATAATAGGTATACAATATGGAGAAGACTGAAATGTTTTAAAATATGATTTTATAGAAAACAAATACAAATGTGCCTCATTTTCTTAACAGTAGCAAAATTTTAATAGAAACTGTATTTAAATTAATCATGTCCTCTCGTGGATCCTTTTATAATGAAAATAATCTATTTTGCAAATTCTAGGCTCTATAAGGGAGCTCTGGTAGCATAGTGGCTAAGGCACTTGACTGCTAACCAGAAGGCTAGCGGTTCAAACCCACCAGCCACTCCTCGGAAGGAAGATGAGGCAATCTACTTATGTAGTGATACTCCTCAGAAACCCAAGGAGGGGTCACTATGAGTCAGGTGTGACTCGACGGTACCTAACAACAACAACAAGGCCCTATAAATACTGTTTGCTTTAAAGGGGAGAGGACTCTCTCAATGCCTGACATTTCACATTTACAACAATAGTAAGAAATCTACTATGCAACTATTTTGCACATTAACAACGTATGTCTTGCAGTAATGAACACTGAAGTGTGAGGGGTGAGTAATGCTGGATGTGATAGTTAAGGTTATGTGTCAACTTGGCTGAGTTGCATGGTTCGCAGGGTTTGGCAGTTGTATAATGATGTAATTTGGCAGTTATGTCCTCTCCCCTTTATTAAAGCCTACCATAACACCTGACAGTATAGTAAGTGCTTCAATAATTTTTATCATTTAATCCTCATAGCCATTTCACAGATGAGGAAACTAAAGCACAGGAAGATAAAATTCCCACAAGGACATTTAGCTAGGAACTGATGGGGCTGAAATTCAAACCTAGCTCTTTCCTGCTTCAAAAGATATACTTTTCTAATACACACAGCTGTCAAGAGTAGTACTTTAGCAACCGCAACTATGTCATAAAACTTTTACCAGCCAGGCACCCAGGTAAGATATCATGAATCTTGGCCTATGGATAAAGGAACTCAAGGAACATGGTTTAGGGGCTATGATCCGTCAAAAATATACAACTCAGAAATAGGCAAATGGTAATAATAATCATTTATCAATGGTGAAGATCTTTAATCATCTAAAAATTCTTTACATTACAAGTTTACTCCATTTATCCTCACAACAACTCTGAGAGGCAGTGAGGCAGGAATTATCACTACACTCACCCAGTAACTAAGGAACTAAAGCACAGAGCACCAAAGTAACTTATCCAAGGATGACTATTGTTGTTGTTGTTGTTATTTGCCCTCGAGTCAGACCCGACTCATAGCGATGCCTCCTTGGGTTTCCAAGGCAGTATCACAACGGAAGTAGATTGCCCAACCTTTCTTTTGAGGAGTGGCTGGTGGGTTTGAACCCCCAGCCTTCTGGTTAGCAGTCATGTGCCCTAGATACTATGCTACCAGAGCTCCCTGGATGACCATTAGTCACAGCAAAATAGAAGCCAGAGATCAAGTTTCTTAATGCCCAGTTCAGAGCTACTTCTCCTATGTCATGCAGCCTTCATGAAATAATTTTTATTAAAAATAAAATTTACAAATGATAGCTTGCACAGGTGCCAAGCATTCCCTATAGCCCACATGTTAACAGGTACTATATCACAGAGGAAATACAGGCTTTTTGTAACTCACTACATTCCAGTCAAACAAGTTCTCTATGTTTGTAACTATATTCATTTCCCTACTTTCTTGAAAAAAACATCTTGGCTAATTTGTTTTGGATAAAACATCCTTACTAGTACATTCATAACCAAAAAGCATCTCATCACACATTCTTCTGACCCCCTCCACTTGCCTTGGATCCTTGCTTTGAAGTAGAATAAATAAACAAAAGGATTAATCATGGAGAATGAGAAAGAGCAAAAAAAAAAAAAAAACTGACTTCTGTGGAGGAAGAGCTATTCCGGTTCAGGGTAACAAGAAACCAACAGGTATTAGGCTCTGAAGCTAAAAGTAGCTTCTAAAGCTAGTATTAAGGTAGTATTAGCTAATATTAAGCTAGTATTAAGTTTGTAGTCACTGATCTTCTCCAATAACACTGTTCAGCAGGAGTAAGAAATGAAAATTTTTTGAGGGGCAAATAGTGGAAGAGACAGAGTGTACCTTAACTCTTTTCCCTTTGGGCTGCATTGTCTTCTTTCCAAACAGCCAGGCTAACTCTACTTACATCTTTGGGCAGATTCTTCCCATCATGGAGAAAAGCAATCTCATCATTTACCAACACCCAACCCAAACATCCTTTGGAATGTTTATCCTATAAAGTCTCAAATAGAGAAGAATTTTCTTCTTTTTTTTTTTTTTTTTTGCCCTTGAAATATCCCATGTACACATATCTATATGAGGTGCACACATGCACACGCACGCACTGCCATGCAGTCAGATCCAACTCATAGCAACCCTTCCTTGGGTTTTCAAGGTAGTATCACTACGGTAGATTGCCCAATCTTACTTCCAAGTAGTGGCTGGTGGGTTTGAACCACCAGCTTTCTGGTTAGCAGTCAAATGCCTTAGGCACTATGCTACCAGAGCTCCCATCTATATGGGATAGTGTCAAATAAATAATATTAAAGTTTAAAAGCCACACACACACACACACACACACACACACACTGATGGGAAGGAAGATGGGGCAATCTACTTCCACAGTGATTCTGCCTCAGAAACCCAAGGAGGGATTGCTATGAGTCGGGTCTGACTTGACAGCATATAACACAACAACAAATATATGTGCACGCACACACACACACACACGTGTATATATGGACATATGTATGTATGTGCCCATATCTATATGTATATATAGATACACACACACACACACACACCCCTAGAAGCCAAGCTACCTGTAGGATGATGATTAATGACAAATCATACTGTTGAAATACTTGGCTGACCAATCTTGATTTCTGTGAAAAAAGAAGAGTCAAGAATTTTTATGATAGGAGTTCCGGCACGATGGCAGACTAGGCAGAAGGATTGCACAGACCCTCTTCAACAAAGAAAAGGGAAACCAATTAACACAGACACAGAAGATAATC
>NW_006921810.1:2564471-2569834 GCF_000298275.1 Orycteropus afer afer | reverse complement strand
CACCAAAAAAAAAAAAAAAAGAATTTTTATGATAAAAACCATTGATCCACCTAAACTTTATTCTGGAGCTCCCATTATGTGGATATCAAAGTATCTAGACCTATTCTCAATAATGTCTGTTTCTCTTACACATCACATTATCCAAAAATCCCTTAGCTACATCTTCAAACTCATGAATTTGCTCTTTAGCTACATTCATTCTATTGATTTATTTTTCCCAAATGATCCTGTCAAATTCCTGAGATCACCAATTTCTTCTTTGTTACAACAGCTCATTTTGTGCTATATTTACAATAGGCCATCAAAATTTTAACTATGCTTATTTTAAGTTTATTACTTGCTAAATTAATCTGTATCTTTGTTTTGTTTTGTGTTTGTTGAGTTTGGTGCTTCCATTTCACAAGGGTGGCTTTTCTCAAATGTTTGGTGACTTAGTTTTCTGTACATCCTTGTGCTTAAGAATTCCTGTTTTCCTGATTGCAGGTTCTGATGACAGGAGATACCCTCAGTGACTGCAGGAGAGGAGTGGAGCGTGTATTGATAACTCTTCTTCCTATAATCCAGACCTTCCTAAAGATGGTTAGCTGTCTAGAACATAGCACTGTATCTCCACAATGAGAACCCACTCTTATCCTGTGTCTTGAACATAAATACTACAGTAAAGTGGGAGGAGGAAGGGGACAATGATCTCTTCTACACACAATTTTCCAGATAAATATCCTGGTTTTCCCTTAGAACCCCTCCTTCTTCTTATATCCAGTGATTCTGACCTTGGGACACTCAAGAAACTGCTCCTAATATGTCAGCAGTACTCACTTCTGAAAATGGAATAGTTCATGGTGCTTTCATTGGTTTTCTTGCTTGCTTTTTGTTTGTTTCTTTTGTAGTCCTATTTTCCACCAATTTAATTCTACCTGAGTCAGAACAGCACAGTAGTCAAAAGCACAGACTGTGGAGACAGACTTTGTAGGTGTGAATCCTGGTTTGGCCACTGATTAGGTGTCTGGCCCTGGACAAATTACTAACCTATCTCTGTGCTTCTATTTTCCTTTATAACATAAGGAGGTAACAGATGATACCTAACCCTTTGGGTTGTTGTGAAAATTAAATGTGTTCTGTGAGAGTGAGATGTGTTCAAAAAAATTGTTTGGAACTATATCTGGCACACAGTATACATTCAATAAACGTTTGCTATTATTACATTATCTGTTTCCCATCAAAAATTGCTTAAAATTTTTGGTCTGCTGGTAGAGTTCTTTTTTTGGTTTACAGCACAGTCATATATTTATTTATTCATTCAGAATGTATCATTTTTATCATTTCATGGGATTTCAGATGGGAAGGAAAATAAATATATACATGAACTCAGTGTGCCAAATTGTTCCAAAAGCAGATACATAATTTCACCTTTGTAAATAAAAAAATACTTCATTAGAGAAGACAATAATAATTAAAGAGCCCCTAACTGTAGAGTTCTTATTAGACAAATGAAACAGCCAATGTACTGGGGATTGATCACTTGTTGCTGTTGTTAGGTGCCATCGAGTCAGCTCTGATGCATAGCGACCCTAAGTACAACAGAACGAAACACTGCCCAGTCCTGCACCAGCCTCACAATTGTTGCTATACTTGAGCCCATCATTGCAGCCACTGTGTCACTCCATCTCGTTGAGGGCCTTCCTCTTTTTTGCTACAGTCTGCAGTATGGGTTACATCTCCATATAAAGAAAATGAAAATCCCCACAAATGGACCAATAAGCAGCATCAAGATACATAGAGAAAGGATTGAAGCTGTCAAAGACTTCATATTACTTGGTTCCACAATCAACACCAATAGAAGCAGCAGTCAAGAAATCAGATGACTTATTCCACTGGGCATATCTGCTGCAAAAGACCTCTTTAAAGTGCTGAAGAGCAAAGATGTCTCTTTGAAGATTAAGGTGCACCAAACCCAAGCCATGGTATTTTCAATAGCCTCATATGCATGTGAGAGCTGGACAATGAATAATGAAGACCAAAGAAGAGTTGATGCTTTTTAGTTGCGGTGTTGGCAAAGGATACAGAAAATACCATGGACTGCCAAAAGAACTAACAAATCTGTCCTGGAAGAAGTGTAGCTGGAATGCTCCTTGGAAGTGAGAATAGCCAGAGTTCGTCTGACTTACTTTGCTCATGTTGTCAGAAAGGACCACTCCCTGGGGAAGATATCATGCTTGGTAAAGTGGAGGGTCAACAAAAAAGGGGAAGGTCCTGGCACAGGACTGAGCAGTGTTTCGTTCTGTTGTACATAGGGTCACACTATGAGTTGGAGCTGACTTGATGGCACCTAACAACATCAACAACTACTTTACCAAGCGTGATATCCTTCTACAGAGAATGGTCCCTTCTGACAACAACAACCAAAGTAGGTGAGACAAAATCTGGCCTTTCTCACTTCCAAGAAGAATTCCGGCAGCACTTCTTCCAGGACAAATTTGTTAGTTCTTCTGGAAATCCATGGAACTTTCAGTATTCTTCGCCAACACCACAACTCAAAAGCATCAGCTCTTCTTTGGTCTTCCTCATTCACAGTCCAGCTTTCACATGCATATGAGGAAATTTAAAATACCATGGCTTGGATTAGGCACACTTTAGTTTTCAAAAAGACATCTTTGCTCTTCAGCACTTGAAAGATGTCTTTTGCAGCAGATTTGCCCAGTGCAATATGATGTCTGATTTCTTGACTGCTGCTTTCATTGGTGTTGACTGTAGAATTAGGTAATACGAAATCATTGACAACTTCAATCTTGCCTCCATTTATCATGATGCTGCTTATTGGTCCAGTTTTGAGGATTTCCATTTTCTTTTATGTTGAGGTGTAATCCATTCTGGAGACTAGTCTTTAATCTTCATTAGTAAGTGCTTCAAGTCACAGCCACTTTCAGCAAGCAAGGCTGTGTTGTCTGCATGTTGCAGGTTGTTAATGATGCTGTGTTCTTCTTCATATAGTCAAGCTTTTTGCATTATTTGCTCAGCATACATATTGAATAAGTACGGTGAAAGAATACAACCCTAACATACTCTCTGCCTGATTTTAAACTATGCAGTATCTCCTTCTTCTGTTTGAACAACAGGCTCCTAGTCTATATACAGGTTCCTCATGAGTACAATGAACTGCTCTAGAATTCTCATTCTTCTCAATGTTATCCATAATTTGTTATGAGCCACACAGTCAAATAAATGCTTTTGCATAGTCAATAAAAGACAAGTACACATCTTTCTGGTATTCTCTGCTTTCAGCCAACATACATCTGACATCAGCAATCATACCCCTTGTTCCACGTCCTCTTCTGATTCCTATTTGCATTTCTGGAAGTTGCCTGTCAATATACTGCTGTGACCATTTTTGAATTATCTTCAGCAAAATTTTGCTTGTGTATGATATTAATGATATTTATTGTTCAAAAATTTTCACATTCTGTTGGATAACCTTTCTTTGGAATAGGTACAGATATGGATCTCTTCCAGTCAGTTGGCCACATAACTGTCTTACAAGTTTCTTGGCATAGATGAGTAAGATGTGTTGAAACATCTTAATGGTTATTTCATCAATTCCTGAAGCTTATTTTCTGTCAATTCCTTTAGTGTAGCTTTGACTTCTTCTTTCAATACTATTGGTTCTTCATCATATGCCACCTCCTGAAATGGATGAACATCATCAATTCTTCTTGGTACAGTGACTCTGTGTATGCCTTCCATCTTCTTTAGATGTTTCCTGTATCACTCAATATTCTCCCATAGAATCTTTCAATGTTGCAGCTCAAGGTTTGAATATTTTCTTTAGTTCTGTCAGTTTCAGAAATGCTGAGAGCATTCTTCTCTTTTGATTTTCTAACTCCCAGTCTTTGCACATTTCATTACAATAACTGACTTTGTCTTCTCGAGGTGCTCTTTGAAATTTTCTGTTCAGCTTTTTTAAAAATTTTTATTGTGATTAGGGTCAAAGTTTACAGACCAAATTCCCTTTCCATACAGCAGCTCACAAACACTTTGTCTCATGACATTGACTGAAATTTCTCAGAATGCAACAGCTCCCCTACCACTTCCTCCCCATAGTTACCTCTTCCGAGTCCTTCCCTCCATGCCCCCCACCCCCTGAGCTGTCTCCCTATGTACACACAACCCTTTTATTCTCCCATGATTGATCTCTCCAAGGAGTGTATCTGCCTAATGTAAATATTCAGCTCATATGCCTGTCTTTTGTTTGGCTGGAAACCATAGTGTCCGAGGTTCCACCAGGCTCTATCAGACCAGCAAACCTGGTCCTTTTTTTTTTTTTTTTTTTAAATGATTTTGAGTTTTATTCCACATTGCTCTCCCACTCTGTCCAGAATCTCCTACACAGATCCCCCTCTGAGTAGGTGACACTGGTAGCTGGGCACAATCTAGTTCTTTGGGTCTCATAGTCATATAGGCTGAGGATCACGGGGTGGACCAGTCCCTTGGACTAACTGTTTCCATGCATATTTGGTTTTCTTCATTTTTCTTTGCTCTGGATGAGGAAAGACCAATCATTGCATCCAGACGGCTGCCTGCAAGCTTTCAAGATCCCAGTTGCTACTCACCAAAGTAGGATGTGGAACAATGTTTTTGTGTAGTATGTTATGCCAATTGAGCTTAATGTCCCCTAAGACTATGGTCCTGAACCCATAGGTCCAATTACTTGCTCCCTCTGGGTATCTGGCTGTGGCCAAGAAATGACTACAATCTTGTTCCTTGTCAGCTCTACTGTTCAGCTATTTTATCTTGTCATTTCTCCCATTTGCTTTAGCTACTCTCCATTCAAGTTTCAGAGTCCATTCTGACATCTATTTTGATCTCTTCTTCCTTTCCTGTCTTTGTAATGACCTTTTGCTTTCTTCATGGATGATGCTCTTGATGTCATCCCACAATTCATCTGTTTTTCAGTCACTGGTGTTTAATGCATCAAATCTATTCTTTAGATGATCTCTAAATTCAGGAGAGATATAATTTAGGTCATATTTTGGCTGTCACGGACTTGTTTTAATTGTCTTCAGCTTCAATTTGAACTTGCACATGAACAGTTGGTTGATGATCTGTTCCACAGTCAGCTCCTGGCCTTTTCCTGGCTGAAGATATTGAACTCCTCCATCTCCTCTTTCCACAGATATAGTCAGTCTGATTCCTTTGTATTCCATCTGGCAAGGTCCACATCTATAGCTGCCATTTATATTGTTGAAAAAAAGTATTTGCAATAAATAAGTCATTGGTCTTGCAAAATTCTATCATGTGATCTCTGGCATCATTTCTACCACCAAGGCCATATTTTCCAACTACTGGTGATTTTTTTTTTTTTTTTTTTT
>NW_006921810.1:2560068-2563166 GCF_000298275.1 Orycteropus afer afer | reverse complement strand
AGTATCAGAACTCTAAGCATGTGTGAGAGAGTGGGAACCTCCCAGAACATTGTATTGTGCTACGCCCAACAGAAATAACCCAGGTGGATAGTTCCTCAGTTGCTCATAGAAAATCCCACCTTGGAGTTTACAAAGACTTATGGGTAGAAAAGCCACACTAAGTAATTTACTACATTGCACACAGCCTCCAGCCTCACAGCAATGTGCACTTAGTACTAATTAAATTTAGTATTTACTGAAAATGTTTTAATTATGTAAACTCAGACCAAAAATGACAAAACATTCAATCATGTAACTGACTACTATTTTAAAACTCCTTGTATAAATCCATTCAGGTTTAAATAGTTACACAAATTTCATCAAATTGTAAAAGACAAATTTTATCTGTGCTGTATGTTGTTGTTGTTATTGTCGTTAGGTGCCATGAAGTTGGCTCCGACTCAGAGACCCTATGTACAGCAGAACGAAACAGTGTCTTGTCCTGTGCAAGCCTCACAACACTTGCTATACCAGAGCCCACTGTTGCAGCCACTGTGTCAATCCATCTCATTGAGGGCCTTCCCCTTTTTCATTGACCCTCCACTTTACCAAGCTTGATATCCTTCTCTAGGGAACGGTCCCTTCTGAGAATATGACCAAAATAGGTCAAATAAAGTCTGGCCATTCTCGCCTACAAGGAGCATTCCAGCTGCACTTCTTCCAGGACATATTTGCTTTTGCCAACACCACAGCTCAAAAGCACTAACTCTTCTTCTGTGCTATATAGGTATGTATTAATTTATTTTAGTTTGTTTGTTTTTACTTAATACAGGGCCCACTTGTTGGATAAGCTTATTTAATGCAGTGGATTAGTAAAACTGGATAAGGTCAGCATGTCGCATAGAATCTTCCCAGGAGTCATGTGGATATGCTTACATATATACTATTTTATACAGTTCTAGCAATGAGCTAGGTAGAATTTCAATTAAATAATAGTTAAAAATAGTGCTATTAAGTCCCAGTTGTGCAATAAAGCAAGCACAGTGATCTCAAGAGTGGCAGATGCAAATGGAGGCAGGATAGGTTCCAGAAATGGAGGCCATTCAGACCAAGAGTCACTGTCAGGGTTACAAAGATAACTAAGGTAAGCAAAGCAGAGGTGACTTTCCCAAAGCCCAACTAAGATACTGTCTGGCAAAACAAGTTGCTGTGGCAGCTCTTCACCCAAACTCTTTCCAAGGTGCACTCTGATCTCACTCCTCATGGGAGCCAGGGGAGGGGCTGATAAAGACCAATGCCTGAGCTTCCTAAATATGCCATGTACTGTCATGATTCTGTGACATTTCCTTGTCTCCGCTTATTAGTTTTCTCCCTTTACCCATTCCTTTATTTTCTTCGGGAAAACTCCTACTCATCCTTCAGGGCCCAGATGAAACGTCTCTGTAAAGACTTTTCTGACTCCCACAATGCATTGTGAATCACCCTTTGCTCTGTTTCCATAATAACCTGTACATTCCTTTACTGTAATACTTATTACTTATATTCTAGTTATCTATGAACATTTATCTTTCCTGCCTAGAGTGAGAGATCCTCAAGGATAGGTCTTACATCTTATTCATTTTTGTACACACAGTGCCTAATAGCAATCTCATAATCAATAGGTCCTGCATTTTCACTGTATTACTGACTATGTATTTGAAAGAAAGTAACCTCTTTCTTGCCTCTCCTCACCTTTCTCAAAACTGTACTAACATTTTATTTCCTAGATTTCTCCTTATCTGTGTACACCCAATAATGTTTCAGGAGTATTAGGAATAGTAAATTATATTGATATTTACTGGACATAAGTTCAGGCATGACAAACCGCGCAATTCAGAATTTTGGGAGGAATGATATAATTTATCTATAAAAATATAAGGATGGTATATGAATAGTTTTTGCCTCAGTGTATAATAATATCGTGTATTTAATTTACATAAATGCACTTATGCACAGCAGCAACAGAAACACTAAAAAAATGATTCAAATCTGGGATTTCATCGTATTTTGCATAATGAAGTCAGGCTCAGAGAGGGAGTGAGGCAGAGCTGGAGATCTTTCTGAGTGTTAGCATCTTACTGGGTGGAGTATGACTCTAGGATTTCAAGACAGAATATGTATTCTTACATCATGAGTCTTAAACACCAACCAATCACTGTATTTCATTTCAACCTCAAGCACATTAATCATTTTCCTCTAAACTGGTCAACACTGGAGGAAAACTTGGTTTCAACATACTGAGTGGCATTTTCCCAGAAAAAGATTTTCAAGGTCATTTTTCATTAAATTTGCCTATCATCTTTGGCAGTAACTAACCCCAAAGAAGATATAACCCCACTACACTTTTCTTACAAGACAGATGTCATTCTTCATCCAGCATATATTGAGCTCATTACCACCCCAACAATCAAAAAGTTGTTTAATTCAACAATGTCATTTAACTGTCACACCCTATTAACAGTACATTAAATTCAGTTATTCTTACTTCAACAGTTAAGGATGGGAGGTACTTCTTTGTTTTTGTATTGTTTTGTTTTATCCAATACGTCTCTCTGTCTAGGAAAGCTGACAATGAGGAAAAACTAGAACACAGCCCATAAGAAATTAATACACTTGGCAATTGCATGTACTTAAAATTCTTCTTACCTAGAATCCGTATTAGCTTAGAGGAACACATTTCAATTACCAAGAGGGATGTTTTTACATCCATATTATGTATGGTGAACAAAAAATTATCTTACCATTATAATTACTTAGAGATTTTCTATTTGTACACTCTGAGAAGGCAGAATTGACCACTTAGAGGAAACATTACACACAGACTTATCTTCCAATAAACAGTGATGCTTCCCAAAGCTGTTTTTTTCAAAACAAATTCTAAACTTTGTTTGGGAAAAGGGTCAAGCAGCATCTGAGAGAGAAGACAACATTTTGGGAGAACAGGCCTATGTTTTACCCCTGGAAAACACTAAGTTCTAATTAAAGGTAATACTACATTTTACAGAGCTCTGGTAGCATAGTGCCTAAGGCACTTGACTGCTAACCAGGAGGCTGGCGGTTCAAACCCACCAGCCACTCCT
>NW_006921810.1:2551899-2559968 GCF_000298275.1 Orycteropus afer afer | reverse complement strand
GGAAGGAAGGTTGGGCAATCCTACTTCCGTAGAAATACTGCCCCAGAAACCTAAGGAGGGGTTGCTATGAGTCAGGGCCGACTCGACGGCAAGTAACAACAACAACAAAACATTTTACTTAGAATTACTTAAACTGCTGTTTCTTTAGGAACACACGTGAACTGCACATTTGGACAAACAGTGAGAACCTCCTTTTATATTTCCTCTGCCGGGACTGTCTTCCTTCTATACTCCAAACTAAGTTAGGAGATTAGGAGACTCCTGACCTCCCACATTCTGTTCTTTTCCTTCTTGGCACTTGACACAATTTTCTATTGGGCATTTATATGTCTGAGGCCTGTGTCCTCATTAGACTGCAGGCTCTGTAAAGGCAGGGACTCTACCTGTTGTGTTTACCACTAGAAACCCAGTGGCTAGCACAGTTCCTGGGAAAATAGTTGATGTTCAGTAAATAATTGCTAAACAAATTAAATGAGAAATGAGGATTTGTGGTCCCCAGTGCAGCTTTCCATTTGATCTCTCCTCTCTGACAATTTCTCCAATTTGAGTGAAGAAAGTACTTCTATGAGTGGGATCCAGGTGGGTCAATCAGTTTAACGACATAGGCAGTGTACCACAACCACAAAAACTTATATGAGTGTGTGGACACAGTGTGTGTGTATACAAACTACAGGCTGCCTTAACTAAAACAGAGAGAAATGCTGGCTTCTGGGGCAACACTCGTTTTTCATTTCAACTATTTCTTCTCTAGGAGCTCTGCTAGCATAGTGGCTAAGACACTTGCCTGCTAACCAGATGGCTGGCGGTTCAAACCCACCAGCCACTCCTCTGAAGGAAGGTTGGGCAATCCTACTTCCGTAGTGATACTGCCTCGGAAACCCAAGGGGGGTCACTATGAGTCGGGGCAGACTCGACAGCATAACAACAACAACAACAACAACAACATTTCTTCTCTACTCTCTTTATTATTGCCATTTATATATTTAGTTAGAAGCAGGACAAATCGGAAGCTGTCTATTATTAACAAATCTACCTTAACTAGGTAATAAAGTATATAACTAGCCACAACAACAACAAAATCATCCAGACTAGCTTACAAATGTTTGCTGTTTTAAAAAGGACAGCCACACTTTATTCTCTGTTCTTGAGCCACACTTTATTCTCTGTTCTTGTCTCATTTAGTTCCTGTACCTCCTTCAGGCAAAGAAGTAATTCCTTATATCTGTCTAGCACTTCACAGTTTACAAAACACTTTTGTAAAAAAAAAAAAAACCACTAGAAGTTTCAACTGAGTCACTAATACACAATGGTTATGAAATTCCAACTTGGGGTTCCAGGCCAACTTGCAAATTTTGAAAAGAAATGTTAGCAAGCCACTTTGTGATGGTAAAAAGCCTAACCTTTATTAAGAAATGGGAGCTCTGGTGGCGTAGTGCCTAAGGCACTTGATTGCTAACCAGAAGGCTGACGGTTCATACCCACCAGCCACTCCTCGGAAGGAAGGTTGGGCAATCTACTTCTGTAGTGATACAGCCTTGGAAACCCAAGGAGGGGTCGCTATGAGTCACATCCGACTCGACAGCAGTGTGTAGCATTTGTTATTGTCATATTAAGAAATGAGTGGATCAAGAGTATGGCAATAAAGGAAGGGTTTCTGAGGAAGACTTCTTAGGAGAGTACTACGTTGAGAGTCCTTTCTTACACATAACACAGGGCGAAGGGTGAGGGTGGAGGGTGCTTTTTCCCTTTACCTCTAGTCATGAGAGAGGGGCTTCAAAAAAACCTTTCAGAAAGCCTGGAATGTGCCCCCTACAGTAAGGAGTACATGATGGATGCATGTCTGCTTGCCTGAAAAAACCCACTGCCATCAAGTCAATTCCAACTTCTAGTGACCCTATAACAGAGTAAAAATGCCCCAGAGGGTTTCCCAGGCTATTAATCTTTACAGAAGTAGACCACTTTATCTTTCTCCTGCAGAGCAGCTGGTGAGTTTGAATCACTGACCTTTGGGTTAGCAGCCGAATGCCATAAGCACTGTACCACTAGAGCTCTTTTCTGCCTGACTAGAAAAGCTAAAGAGAAAGAGCTGAAGGAGAGGTGGGAAGGTGAGGTGATTGTGCTAGACTGGCCTACACTCTGCACCACTTGCCAAGGATTTCTAGTACTTCCTGTGGACAAACATGGGACACAGAGGGGAGAAGTGGTCTGAAGCCACTTAGATCCTGTCTGTCTTAGTTATCTAGGGCTACTATAACAGAAATACCACAAGTGGGGGGTATAAAACAGAAATTTATTCCCTCACGGTTTAGGAGGCTAGAAGCCTGAATTCAGGCTGTCAGCTCTAGGTGAAGGCATTCTCTCTTCGTCAGCTCTGGGGGAAGGTCCTTGTCTCCTTTCAACATCTGTAGTCCCAGCATTTCTTGGAGATCTACATGTGTCTTGGAATCAGTCTTCCCTTGGTTCTAGAAAGTTCTCAGCACAGAAACCCCAGGTCCAAAAGATGTGATTCCTTCCCAACTCTTCTTTCTTGGTGGTAGTCAGATCCTTCTTAACTCTACTTACTTGTTTAATCTCTTTTATATCTCAAAAGAGATCGACTCAAGATAAACTTAATCCTGTAGATTGTATCCTGCCTCATTAACATAACTACCTTTAATCCTACCTCAATAACATCGTAGAGATTAGGATTTACAACACCTAAGACAATGACATCATATCACAAAACAGAAGATAACTGCATAATACTGAGATCCATGGCCCTGCCAATTTGGCACATATTTTGGGAGGACACAATTCCATCTATAACATTGTCCAAGAGGACTGCTGAAAAAAAAAGGTACTGAGGGAAGAACTGCCAGCTGAAGGAAAATGGTTACATTACAAGCACAGTCAAGTTGGAGGTAGAAAGAGGCTGAAAAACTCACAAAAGTGACCAGGAGAGGAAGAATCAGCTTTAAACACTCACAGGCACTAAGAGCATGAAACCATTTTATGTCACTACCAGTCAAGTGAACATTTTCACAACCTTCTCTTTTCCTCTCCTTCTTTTCCTTTGTTTTTTCCCTTGTAGACCCTGCAGGTTTAGAAACCATGGATCACAAATGGAAACTTTAGGTAGATCTCCAGTTGCCAAAGACCGTAGCTATGAGAGGCAAACAGAGAGAAGAATTAGCTTCAAATCAAGTTTGAAGTTTTGATTCCTTATCTATTCTACTCTCTGATGTTCAATGTAAAAGTCATTATAGTAGAGTACATTACCTTAACCCCTAAAAGGGAATTTTGAGGTTAAAAACAAAGAAAATTGCAATCAATCAAGACAGGAGTTAGATTTGCTTCGGGGCCACCTGAAGCCAGGAACTTACTCTCCACCTGCCTTGCATCTCTGCCATTCTCTGTATGTCATCTTAGCTCTCTCAAAGTTAGAGTAGGAGGAAGGTAGAGATTGGCTACTAGAAGCTCTAAGCTCCTATCCCTATAGCAATACCATACTAGAAAAAAAAAATCCTTTGTCTGGTTTAGTTGGAATAATCCCACAGAAAGACTCAAACTGATCACGCTTCAGTCATGTGGTCATATCGTAGACCAATCTGTGTTCAGATGGGTGAGACCCTGGAGACCCCAGCGTTGGCCCTTAGTCCTGTGGTAGGTAGGTCAGAAATGGGTGTGTGGTCTGTTGTCAAAAGCGGAAAAGAGCAATAGGCAGATTAAATACATGCATCTCAGAGTTATACATCCATTATCTCATTTTATCCTTACTTCAGCAGGGAAAGTTGAGGAGCTGAGAGATCAAATAGCATATCCAAGCTCGAGATCATACAAAAAAATAAGTGTTTAGCTGGCCATGAAAACTAGATCATCTAACTAAATTCTATGTCCTTTCTAACACTCTAAATCTCTATTTTAAAAGATTTTCTAGAGCAGGCAGATCTAAATCATTTAATATGTCCCAACAGGGAACTAGATTAAATGACCTCTAATGTTACTTCAAGGAGCTCTGATGGTGCAGTTTGGCTGCTAACCAAAGGCTGGCAGTTGGAACCGACTACCTGCTCCACAGGAGAAAGATGAGGCAGTCTGCTTCCATAAAGATTTACCATGGGCCATGGAAACCCTATGGGGCAGTTCTACTCTGTGCCACAGGATCATTATGAGTCAGAATCAACTCAATGGCAATGGGTTTGGTAATATCATTTCAGAAGCCCTGGTGGTGAAGAAGTTAAAGTGCTAAGTGCTAACAGAAAAGTCAGTGGTACACACCCACTAACCACTCCATGGGAGAAAGATGTGGCAGTCTGCTTCCAAGATTACAGCCTTGGAAACCCTATAGGGCAGTTCTACTCTGTCCTAAAGGGTTGCTGTGAGTTGGCAACAGGAATGTCATTTTTAGTTTTAACAGCCTATGATCCTAAAATAGATCACAAACTGGTTTATTCTAGGGTTTGTGGTATACTCTTGAGTCATTCATTCCTCTATTTAGTTTGTTCAATGCACCTTTATTGAATACCTACTACCTATTATGTACCAGGAGCTCTGATAGCATAGTGCTTAAGGCACTTGACTGCTAAGCAGAAGGCTGGCAGTTCAAACCCACCAGCCACTCCTTGGAAGGAAGGTTGGGCAATCTACTTCCATAGTGATACTGCCTTGGAAACCCAAGGAGGGGTCGCTATGAGTCTGCTCCAACTCAACGGCACATAACAACAACAACAACTATGTACCAGGCACTCTACTCTTGCACTACTGCTCATCTGAGAGCCCAAATACCAAGCAAAGGCACTGAATGATGAAGCAACTGCCTAGGAAAAGAAAAAAGGAAAAGTTAGTATAAAAAACTCATATAGTCACCAATTAAAATCAACCATTGATGGACAAATTTGATTTGACCTGTCACAGGAGGAAACTCCAAACTTAACGCCACTGAGTCGATTCTGACTCACTGAGACCCCCACTGGGTTCCCAAGGCTGTAATCTTTACAGAAGCAGACTGCATCATCTTCCTTCTGCAGACTGGCTGGTGGATTCGAATCACCCGCCTTTTGGTTAGCAGCCAAATGCCTTAACTGTTACACCACTAGACCTCCGCCCCTAGTATTTCTTGCAGGCATGCTAATTACTAACATACACACAATGGAAATGGCAATACTCCTGAAAACAATGTGAAACTTCATGGGATAAAAATTGCAGAACATGTTTCACAACTACGTTGTGTAAATCTCTAATTTAAAACTTAATTTCATTAGCATCAGAATATAGACACAACTACACAGTGAGACTGCTGACTAGAAGGCTGGTGGTTCAAACCTACCAGTCACTCCTCGGAAGGAAGATGGGGCAATCCACTTCCATAGTGATACTGCCTCGGAAACCCAAGGAGGGGTCGCTATGAGTTGGGTCCGACTCGACGGCACATAACAACAACAACAACACAGTAAGAAGGAAAACAAAATTTTATGCAGGTTATATTTTAGACCTTAAATGTAGTTGTTCAAATGCTCCTCTATGTTATCATTTTATAATAGTTCCTTATTTTGAAAATATCCAGAGCATGTATTAAGCACCCAGGATATCACACCAGACAACTTCAAAGACACAACTGGAAATTATTTGCTTTGCCAACTGTGCTTTCTTAAGAGAGGTTCTGGTTAGAAGAGATAACGCGCCTAGCTTTGATTCTGGGTCTCTGCATTAAAGTGACACAGGTTAGGGTTTTCCATCTTTACTTTCAAAACGCACAGGGTGTTCCTTGTACACATATCTGGCAAAGGCAAAGATGCAGAAAAAGGCCTCCTGCCCCATCATCCTTCAGATCATCTATTTGCATGATATCAACTCATACACCTTAGGTAGTAACCTAACAGTCCTAGCTCTCTTGATTCATCTGCAAAAAAGGAAATAATACTTGCTGTGAGGCATCCTGGAGGATCAATGATTATTTATAGGGCTATAACAAGCTCCTTGGAATATACTTGAAATAAAACAGATACGAGTGCCATGCCTCTTAAAGAAGTCCCTCTATTTATAATTTATTAATTCATGCTTTACACATCTTGGGAGAATGCTGTTATGATCACCATTGATCTAGGGTCAAAGTATAGTCCTGTAACACTAGTACCGTGACTTTGTACCCACCACCCACAGCTACCAATGCCATAGTACACTCTGATCAGAGTCCAGGAAAGAGATTCTCAAACTGAAGACATAAACATCCCTCTACTCAGTTGGCACAGGCCATTGCTGAATTATTTTGCTCCGAAGTCAATTCAATATGCAGTTTTGTGACCCTAGAATTTATTTAGCACAGTGTGGAATAAATAGGGAAATCTAAGAGGTCCTTCTCAAAAGGAAGATTGGGCAATCTACTTCCATAGAGATACCACCTCAGAAACCCAATGAGGATCACTATGACTCAGATCCAACTCCACAGCAGTAAGTTTGGTTTGGTTTTGTCCTCAAATAGTTGACATTCCTAGTGTAGAGACTGACTTTTTGAGATAAAACAATTAGAGAACAATAATGTGGTAGAAAGAGAGCTGAAGTAGTTCTGGTTCCAGGTTTACTGTTTATTTGCTGTTTCATTCCAAACACAGCACTCTCCTCACTCCACTCACCTTTAATCAGAGTGGAACTAGATGATATATAAATTTCAGTTCCCCAAATCTGTAATTTTAATCAAGCATCAAAATGTGTGGTCCAAAATTGAGAAGTAATAAAAAAGGATGGTGTAGCCTGAGCCCTCCAGAAAGGGAGGATTGAATTGAGGTATGATATGACTCAGCAGAGATAAGGAAACCAGACTGCTCATCTCAAAGTTCAAGACACAGACTTTCTCCAGATACAAGTTACATCCCTTTCATCCTCCTTCCTGTCTTTATTCTTGCTATCGACAGTATTCCTTGATGCTAGGATTCTAAATGCAGAGGTTTGTGGCTATGAAATTAGCTTGGTTTATTTACAGATAACTAGTTGCCACTGAGTTGATTGTGACTCATGGTGACCCTGTTTGTCAGAGTGGAACTGTGTTCCATAGGGTTTTCATGGCTGCGTTTTGGGAAGTAGATTGCCAGGCCATTCTCTTCAGGCACCTCTGGGTGAACTTACCTGCCATCCTTTCAGTTAGCAGCTGAGATCGTTAACCATTTGCACCAGGGACTCCACTCTACTGCTTGTTGTTATTATGTGCCATCGAGTCAGACCTGACTCATAGCGACCCCTCCTTGGGTTTCCGAGGCAGTATCACTACAGAAGCAGATCGCCCAACCTTCCTTCTGAGGAGTAGCTGGTGGGTTTGAACCGCCAGCCTTCTGGTTATCAGTCAACTGCCTTAGGCACTATGCTACCAGAGCTAGAATAGGCTTAATCAACTACCAGCATCAACCCTTTCAAGAGGATCCTTTAAACAATGGGTGCACCCTCTAATAGCAGAATAAGCAGGACTAGAAGGTGGGTTTTATGTGATCTCTCTGGTCCTACCCCTAAGTAGCTCTTTAACCCCAGGCCAGTCAGTCACCTCTTCAATATCCTCCTTCAAAATATCTGTTTTACTTATATCAACAATTTCATTTAAGGAAACTCTATTAGATAATAGGTGTGTCTAAACCTTAAAGTTATCTAAAGAGTCTCTAAAAAAAGGAATATGGTAGAATTATCTTTATCCTCAATACTAATGGTATAGATGTGAGAATTTATTGAAATAATGAATTAAAGAGTTTTGGTGTTCTATGTCCAATAATGGTAGACTGTTGTTGTTGTTGTTGCTGTTGTTGTTAAGTGCCGTCGAGTCATTTCCGACTCATAGCGACCCCATGCACAGCAGAACGAAACACTGCCCTATCCCGCGCCAACCCCACAATCTCTGCTATACTTCACCTCATCATTGCAGCCACCATATCAATCCATCTCGTTGAAGGCCTCCCCCTCTTTCGTCGACCCTCCACCCTACCAAGCATGACATCCTTCTCCAGGGAATGGTGCCTCCTTACAACATGACCAAAATAGGTGAGACGAAGTCTGGCCATTCTTGCTTCCAAGGAGCATTCTGGCTGCACTTCCTCCAGGACAGATCTGTTAGT
>NW_006921810.1:2535351-2548384 GCF_000298275.1 Orycteropus afer afer | reverse complement strand
TGATTGCTCTTCTGTCCGTGTTCAAGGCTTTTATCCCCTTCCCTGCTCTTCTGGCCTGCTACTCTGGCGTCCCTGTGTTGTCTCTCCTCACCTGTAAGCCTGGGGCTCAAGGCTTTTATCCCCTTCCCTGCTCTTCCGGCCTGCTACTCTGGCATCCCTGCGTTGTCTCTCCTCACCTGTGAGCCTGGGGTAGACTAGTTTATAGCAAAACAGCCTCCTGAGAACACAAAGACTCACTAAAATGCTTTCCAGCCTAAACTGCTGTCAAAATTCAAGACCATTAATTTTGTTAATAATGACCAAATTAGAACAGAATGCCACAGTCAACTGAATTGTTGGTTTGATTACCAAAATGCCAAGCTTAAAGTAAAGCTATACTTTATTTCTATTTATGTAGTCTATAACAAACTGATGGTAAATAAATAAATAAATAAAACCTCTGGAAAACTGAATGATTCCTACTTCCAAACCTCACTGGCAGTATGAACTGGAATGAAAAATTCAATTTTATGCATGCAAATGTGATACTTATAAATAGGGGTTTTCAGATTTGCAGAACAGAGGCTGTTGCAAATGGTCATGACCATTTCTCGTTTGATGTAACACATAGTTTTCATATTTAGAATTCTAAGAGCAGATTTCCATAATTAGGAATAGTTCCTGATTTTCTGATTTTTATGAGTTGAGTTTGTTTGGGCAGATGCAGCTTACTTTTACAGAGTAAACAAATAGAAACTAGTCACTTTACGTATTTTACATATGATGTAAGTACTTCTACAAATAACTGGCAGAAGGATAACCGATCTGAAAGGAAATCTAAACATGAATTATTTCCTATCATCAGACAAGTCAGAGCTTAGTTTGTGATTTTAGATTCATTTTGCAAGAATAAAGGAGCTCTGGTGGTACAGTGCCTAACGCATCTGACTGTTAACCAGAAGATTGGCTCACCAGCAGCTCAACAGAAGGAAGATGAGGCAATCTACTTCCGTAAAGATTTACGGCCTTGGAAACCCATTGGGGGTTGCTATTCCATTGGGGGTTGGAATCGACTTGACAGCAGTGGGTTTGGTTTGGTTTTTGCAAAAGTAAAGGAATACTGGTGGCAAAGTGATTAAAGTAATTGTCTGCTAACCAAAAAACGGTCAGCTCTTCAAACCCAACGGCTGCCCCACATGAGAAAACACCTGGCATCTGCTTCTGTAAAGATTCCAAACCCAATGCCATCTAGTTGATTCTAACTCAGTGACCATACAGAGTAGAAGTGCCCAGAGGGTTTTTACTGTATGTAGTATACTGCCACATCTCTCTCCCATGGAGCAACTGGTATGTTTGAAAAGCTGGCTTTTCAGTTAGCAGGTGAGTGCTTAACAACACTGCCACCAAGACTCTTCACTTCCATAAAGATTACAGCCTTAGAAATCCTGTAGGGCAGTTCTACTCTGTCCTATAGGGTGGCTATGAGTCAAAATCGACTTGAAAGCAATGGCAATGGGCTACAAAAGTATTACATATCTCTGCCCTACACTGAGAAGTCAGTCTATTATACAACTCTCCCTCTGCTCTAGAGCTTTTTCCCTATGATGGTCTACAAATATTACACTTAGATTAAGGAGGGCATGTACCAGTGCCTCTACCAAGCCTTGAAATAGCAAATACTAACCCAATATCAACTATATAAATGATGCTGCATTTTTCTAATACTTAACCATAAACTCTATGGTTTGCTAAACTCTTTTATGTTTTCCCAGAGAACAATGGGAGATAGGCATAGACTTCAACATGCTGGATGTTGCACCAATCATTATCAGGCTGGATTTGGCTGGCTAGACTTGATTCTTTCACTACTTATCATAGAACCTGCCAAAATTAGAGATGATTTCTTTGTTGGGTAAGACTGTTCTTTGATTTTTTTTTTTTTTAAACTGGAAGTTTCAGAATATAAAAAGACATAAAACAGCAAAAAAGTTTTTAATGACCCTATCAAGTACAATATATATTGCTCACACTGCTTCTAATAACTCTGCAGAAGACTGGAGTTTTTGGTGTATTTAAATTTCTAGGCTTCAAGCTGATGTGGCTGAGTTTTACTTATGGCCCACAGCCAAGCTCTGCGGGAGCAACCAAGTGACTATTCCAAAGAATGTAATTCTTTTCCTTGGGGCAGAATTTGTGGTTCAGTGGTAAGGTAACATCCAGCCTCATTTCTTTCATAATTTGGAAGAGGGGGTGTTATGGGTTGAATTGTGTCCTGCAAAAATCTGTGTTGTAAATCCTATAAACCTGTGTTAGAATCTTACAGGGGAAAGGGTTATCTTTGTTATGTTAATGATACAGGATTAGTGTAGGATGTGTCTTAAGTCAATCTTTTTTGAAACATAAAAGAGATTAAACAACTAAAAGAGCAAGCAGATATGGGGGAAGAGAGATAACAGGCCACAGGAAGATTGCTAAACAGCAGAAACTCAAAAGACAAGAACCTTCCCCCAGAGTTGAAAGAGAAAGGCTTCCCTTAGAGCTGCAGCTCTGAATTCAGACATCTAGCCTCCTAAACTTTGTTTAAGCCACCTATTTCTGTTATAGCCATAATACATAACTAAGAGGGTAAAGCTTACCTCTTCTCTTTTTCCTTTTTTTTAAAAGTGAGTATAATTTCCAAATGAAGAAGAACTTTTAGCAGGACATTTGCAGAAAAAATTTCTACACTTCTTTTTTTTTTTTTTTTTTTTTACAGCTTTTCTCCCATTCCCTCTCTGTGGTCACCCTTACCTGGTGTCCTTATTGCCTATGCACTCCTGCCTCCCTAGCTTTCTCCCTGTGCAAATGCTGCCCTTCTGATCTCCTGTGGTTGATTGTTCTAAGGAGTGTACCTCTCCCTGGTGCAGGTGCTCAGCTCACAGGCCTGTCTATTGCTTGGCTGAGAGTTAAGACATGGGAAAAATTCTATACTTTTCATTACAGTCACTCATCTTATTTGAAAAAGGGTACACAGATTATGGGGTAACTTGCCTAAGAATAACAGATAATAGACAGTGTTTGTTAATTAGTAGTAGATGGCTACTTCCACTGAGAAGGAGAAAAACAAAACAAAAGAGCTTATAAGGAGTCAAGAGTTCCAGAGCCTAAGGAAGTGATTTTCCTCAGACTTTATCACCCCTAAAGCTTCAAATGAATTTCTACATGCTTTCTTGAAAAAGACTTGCCTAGAAAAAAAAAAAAAAAAGAAAGTCATTCTTAGGTCACATCAAATATAGGTAGCATCCTACATTGTCTGAATTTCCAATCCAGCTTTAGTGTTCACTTAAAGTGAGGACTGACTTGAAGAGGAAACTGATATTTAACTACTTTGCTATTTGATGTTCTAGAATCTATTTCAATATTTTTTGATGGGATGTGATTTGAGAGCAGTGGTGAGAAAAGAATAATGCTATTTCCCAAATGTTGCCAGTGAGTTGAATGCAGTTATATGCACAACTCAATGATCCAAAACTTGCCAAAATAAGGCCACATTTTATAAGCCATCTTGACTGACTAGACTAACTTTCAAAGCCCTTTCTTGAGAATTAGGAAATAAAACAGATGGTTTTCACAAAGCTCTTTCAGAATGATAACACATTCATTCAGAAAAGATCTTCAAGAGGAAATAAGGCAGGAATTGGCCTAACTGGTTTCTATAATGTGTGACTCATTCCAATTTCCTGAGTGGCTTCAAAGGAAGCTGCCAAAACTCTTTATGGTCAAATTTTATTGTGATATTTATAGTGAGATAGATCCTAAAAGGAATAGTAGGTTGATTTTTAAATAAAACTCAGTAAGTAAGGAATAAATCAATTGTTTTTAGAAATGAACTTGTTTCTTTGTTCCATGAGGTCATTCTTAACATAACCTGCCACATGTTCTAGTTACTTTGCTAGTAACAACCTCCAAATTAATTTTATAGCAACTCCAATTGAAGAGGAATAGTTTGATATATGGGCTCTCTGGCAGCATAGTGCCTAAAAACACTCGACTGCTAACCAGAAGGCTGGCGGTTCAAACCCACCAGCCACTCCTCAGAAGGAAAATGGGGCAATCTACTTCCTTAGTGATACTGCCTCAGGAACCCAAGGAGGGGTTGCTATGAGTCGGGTCCAACTCAATGGCATATAACAACAACAACAAAAGTTTGACCTATACTCAAAAAAAATAAAAATAAAACTCACTGCCATCAAGTCGATTCCAACTCATAGCAACCCCCACTGGATTTCCAAGGCTGTAAATCTTTATGGAAGCTGACCTCCTGGTAGGTTTGAACAACTGACATTTTGGTTAGCAGCCAAATACCTTAACCACTGCATCACCAGAGTTTCCTTGTTTGACTTAGAGAAGGGGAAAATTAGTACTTTTGTAGTATATTTATTGGCAGAAACCAGGTCCAATATTTAGATATGCACCCTTATACTCCCAAAACTTCACTACTAGGGACATGGCAACTTTACTTATCATACACTTTATGAGGAGAGAATCCATGTCTCCCTTAACTACAACTGTATTCCCTACGCCTAGAGCAGTACCTAACATATGGATGATTCTTGGGAAAAAAAAAAAAAATGTTACATAATTTTGCTTATCTGAAAAAATACACAAACTCTTTTACTTTCCACTGCGATGAGAGCCATGACTTCATGAAATGTGACTTGCACGTAGATACTGAGATGTCCAAATTCAATCTATCTCATTTAAAGTATCTGTTAGAGTTGGATGGGTCTAAGAACATGAAAGAATGCAAGATTCTATTCCAGTTCAAAAGTCTTTAGACTTAGATATGCACTGCTGTCGAGTGGTACCCAACTCATAGCAACCCCTCCTTGGGTTTCCGAGGCAGTATCACTATGGAAGTAGATTGCCCAACCTTCCTTCCAAGGAGTGGCTTTGAACCACCAGCCTTCTGGTTAGCAGTCAAATGCCTTAGGCACTATGCTACCAGAGCTCCTTTAGACTTATTTATATAACTTAGAAACCAAAAAGATGCAAGTAATGAACATGGCAGATGATGTAAACTTCTTTGAGCAGTCAGGAAAACATGGTAATATGTATATAATCTAAACCCAGGAACGCTGGCTACCCAACATACAAAATCAAATGCCTCCTTTGAAATCTATGAGAGAACAGCTATTAAAGAGGTCTGAGTCTCATCCAGGTCACCTACAAGAATTTAATCAGCATCTAGATGGAAATCTCTGGTCACTGTAACCTTTTGATATACTTAAAAATATCCTTGAATTACTCAGGATTTGGTAGGTTTTTTTTTTTTTTTTTTTTAGTTGGAAATACATAACAAACTAACTCTGCCAAAGGGGCAGGGAAGCCACATCTTCCTCTAACCCACAAGAGGAAGACAGAAGCACCATCAATAGCCCAAGGCCTATCCCTGTGCGGCCAGACATGCTGCCTCCCTCCAGCCCTTTCACCAACTGTGATACCAACCCCCCCCAACCCCCCACCCCCGCGCAGCACCCATCACCTCTCTGCTGGTTCGATAATTCACTGCAGCGGCCACACAGAACTCACAGATTATGGCATTTATTAGGGAAGCAACAGGCTACAATTCAAGTTCAGGAATACGCTCAGTCTCTCTCAGCCGTCTCTCAGCCAACAGTCTCTCTCCCAGCAGCGTGTGTCTCTCAGTCTCTCTCTCAGCAATGCATGTCTCTCACGTCTGCCAGCTGGCAGTGAGAGATTCCTTCTGCCTCTAGGAGAGCTCCTTTTGAGCCTGGCAGAGTGGCCAAACTAACCAATCCCAATATCAGAATTCCATACACACAAGACAAAAAGAATGTGGTAGTTCAGTTTGGATGTCAACTTGGCTGGGCCTGGTGAGTGGCTGGGCAGCTAGATGTAGTGTTCTCCTTGATGAGACTGGTAATCAACTCCATGGTGGAATCTGCTGTGAGTAGCTGAGTAGCTGCCTTAGGGTATGTGGTCTGCTTCCTGTATTTAACCAGAAGCCCTGGGGAATGGTCTCTAGCCTGTGGGACACTTGAACCCTGCATATAACCATGTTGTTGCTCAGCAGCCTGCTATGCTCTGCCAACCTTGGGACTTACAATGGACTTAAGTTAATGGCCTGACGTGTGGTTTGGTAACATCAGGACTGTGCCTTTTACTTGTCAACCTTGGGGCTTCCCAGCCTCAGCAGCCAGCAGCTGTCTGAGTGAAGAAAAGCCTCTAGCTCCAGTGAGCCAGGAGCAGGAGGTGGAGCTGGACCCCAGGGTTGAGGGGCTTTCACCCAGCCCCTAGAGCCTGGCACTTTGAACTTGGACTTTAAGCTTCCAAATTGTAAGAATAAACTCCTGTTTGTTAAGGCCATCCCATTTGTGGTATATTCTTGTCAGAGTGGCACTAGGTAACCAGAACAGAGAACTTCCAGAAAATTACTTCATGCTGCTCCCAACAGAAACACCCCAGGTGGATAACTTTAACAATCAGGAGCTACACAGTTGCTCACGGCAAATTCCACCACAGATTTTACAAAGACTTACAGCTAGCAAAGCCATACTGTGTAATTTACTACACTGCAAACTCATTGTAGTTGATACCGACTCATAGTGAACCTATGGAACAGAGTAGAACTTATCCACACAGTTTCAAAGGCTGTAAATCTTTACAGCAGTAGATAGTTACATCTTTCTCCCACGGAACAACAGCTGTTGGGTGTGAACCACCAACCTTTCAGTTAGCAGCTGAGTGCTTAAACACAGTCTCTACATCTCTAGGGCTCTAACCATTGAAATTCCTTGTCTTAAGTAACCCTGTCAAGTTGATTCCAACTCATAGCAACGTTATGCACAACAGAATGAAACACTGCCTGGTCCTGCTCCATCCTCACAATTGCTGCTATGTTTGAGCCCACTGTTGTAGCCACTGGGTCAATCCATCTCATTGAGGGTCTTCCTCTTTTTTGCTGACCCTCTACTTTACCAAGCATGAAGTCCTTCTTCAGGGACTGGTCCCTCCTGATAATAAGACCAAAGACCACATCTTAGTTTCCTTGCTTCTAGAAGCTAGGAAGTAAAATAATAACTATCTTCCTTAAACTAAATGGGTTTGTATCCTTATATTCTAGACATTTAAAAAGTTAAGTTTACATATGTAAAGATTTTAGAGAATCAAATAATCAGAAATCTATTCATTTTTTTGAATTTTATATATTTGAAACATTTAAGAAAAGTCAAGGATCATTGTATACGTAATTTTAATTTATTAGCTTTGAAAACATTATTTACCACCCAGGCACCTTTCATTTAAACTAGGCAATTCAAAATCTTCAGAAGAAAAACTAAGACTATATTACATTTATAAGCACAATTTGAATGTTTAATTAATCAACTTTGTAAATAAAACCAAAGATTACTCAAAGGCCCCTTAAAATTATTATTAATATGTGTCCCACTTATATTTATAAAAGAAGAAAATAAAGTTAGAAGTTGAACTCAAAAGCCTAAAGAAGAACTAGGCTTTTTGACTTGTATTTAAAAAAAAAATTGAATATAAGTTTTTAAAAGCAATATTAAACCTTCTGGATAATCTTTGTCACGCACAAAAAAAATCACCCTGGAGAACACCAAAAAACTCATTTATCGCTTACTGCTTCTGTGTTCCTGCCATTCTAATATTCAGCCTGCAGATTGGCCAGTGACCACTAGTCTTACCAATGCACAGGTGCCATCTAGTGATTGAAAAGGATACCTGCAAGCTTTGCAGTAATTACTCTGAAACCAGACAAAACTAAACCCGTTCTTGTCACAGTCGATTCTGATACAAAGCGACCCTATGAGACAGAGTAGAAATGCCCCCATAGGGTTTCCAATGCAGTGAAACAGACTGCCATATCATTCTCCCATAGAGCAGCTGGTGGGTTTGAACCACTGACTTTTCGGTTAGTGGACAGCAGGAGTAAATACTAATTTTTGCCGTTTCTGTTTTCTGACATCCGTTACTGGGATACACTACAGTGTAAAACAGGAATCATCTAAACCCAATTTCAAGGGTTTCAGTGAGTTCTGACTCTGAAATCTGAGTAGATTTTGGTCTGGCAAAATTTGCGTAAGAAGAAAGGGTTTTGCAAATTACTGACTTAGGCTAAGCAGGATAGGGCTAGAAGCTAAATAAAAAAGAAGACTGGCATAGTCACGACTATGCAGCTGCCTCACAGGTGCAGCCATCACATAATAAATGTCTTCTAGAAACTACACTTTCTCAGCTGGGGGGCAGCGGGAGGGATAACTAAGTCTGCTAAAATCCACACTACAATTGGATCATGTTATAATTAGTTTCTAGTGGCCGACTCGATGGCACATAACAACAACAACAACAACAACAGTACATGAAGAAAGTTTGAGGAGAGAGTAAAATAATTTTATAATATTAGCATTATGAGATGAAGATTCCCTCACCACCACTCTCCCACTGCTAAAAGATGGAATTGGCCAAAATAAAATTAGTGGTGATGGCTGCGTAACATGGTGAATGGGATCAATGTTGTCCACATAAAAAATGTTGAAATGGCAAAGGTTCACTATATATATATTTCAAGCACAATTTAAAAAACAGTATTCTCAGGTCTTTAAAAAATGTGTGTGAGGGGGAAGTAGAGAAGGGGGAAAAAGGAGGGAGAAGGACAGAGAGAGAGATCTGTCTTTAAGATGGTGTGGCAGCCATACACCTGCAAGGTGCTTAGGATCCTCAAGCTGTAGAGCATGCCATGATAACCTTGAGAAAATTTGCAACAAAGAGAATTTAACGTGGCAGAGTATTAAAACTAAAGGCAATAACTGGGTTTCAGCTGCCTCAAAGAAATATGCAGTCTACCCTTGGGGGATGGGAGACCATACTGCATTCCTAAAAACTAAGCCCCTCTTACGTGCAGGAAAAATAAACAGGCTTTTTTGGTCCTAGGGCTCTATCCTTTCAGAGCTTCCAGATGGGCCATTTAACCCCACTGCGAAGGAAAATGTTAAGAAAGGTCTTCCAGGGTTCTTAAAGCCCAGCCTGGGAGGAGGGAGGGGGAAGGAGTGCTCAGGCTGCAAGCATGGGGAGTCCCAGAAGCCTGGTCCTTATTTCCTTAGAGCTCCTGAGGTGGCAGACCTCAGAGAGGTGCCCACAAACGGGTGTGGACACTGGCCAGCTCTGGAGCACGCTGTGCTCAGCTGGCCCACGGAGGCTGCCTTCAGGGACAAGGACCACACGCAGGTACTTCTGAGAGCTTCCTACCCTCACCAGTGGTTTCCCACAGTGGAATGCCATTTCTGCCTTGGCAAAGTAGACAGAGGGAGCCACAGTGACCATGACGACGGCCCAGGGGCAGACCTCTCCCAGTGTTCCCAGGACTATTTAAACCCTGTGAGGATAAAGCAGTGTAATGTGTGTGTGTGTGTGTGTGAACAGAAGACCCCATTAATGACTGCAGTCAGATTCCTCACCACCCCTGGCAAGAAAGGCTCAAATATCAATTAAATTTGAGTGATAAAAACAAAGATAAGTAATATTTTCTTGAGCCTAAGTTTCATACCAGTTACTAACTTTCTAATGTAAAACAGGATATTTTGATGCAGCTATTTCTTAAAGAAGGATATCTTTCCTCAGTCTAAAGACCAACTATTTAACTTTTAGCTTTTGTATAACAAGAAATATGTGCAACAGACATCCTCTGCCCTTCCGAGAGCCTTCCTTCCTCCCTGAGCTTATAAGGGTATTGCAGATACCAAGAAGCTCAGGCACATCTATTATACCCCTCACCATCCAGTCAATTCCGACTCATAGAGACCCTGTATAACAGAGTAGAACTGTCCCTTTGGGTCTCCAAGGCTATACATCTTTACGGAAGCAGACCACTACATCTTTCTCCTGCAGAGCAGCTGGTGGGTTCAAACCTTCTATTTAGCAGCTGAGCACTTAACCACTGCACCACCAGGACTCCTTGTACCTATTATGTTGTTGTTGTTGTTGTTGTTATGTGCCGTTGAGTCAGACCTGACTCATAGCGACCCCTCCTTGGGTTTCTGAGGTGGTATCACTACGGAGGTAGATTGCCCAACCTTCCTTCTGAGGAGTGGCTGGTGGGTTTGAACCGCCAGCTTCCTTGGTTAGCTGTCAAGTGCCTTAGGCACTACGCTACCAGAACTCCCTCTACCTATAATATGCACTGATTATTTAAAACAATGACAAAGATGTGCCTTCTATCTTTAAGACCATACTGTCAACATTGTCAAAATGGCCACAACCAAATATCTTATTTTGGAAGAAAGTCTAGTTCTTAAGTAGCCCAACTACAATTTCAGATAAATGAAAAAGCCAAAGAACATAGTTGACACTGAGGATGAATGGAGGGAGAAAACAAAATGAGGCCCTCAGAAAAAGCTTCTTGAACATTCAGCCGGTTGGATCAAGGGGTTCACAAAACTAAAACATACCCACTCAGTATTTAGTGGATTCCTATATTTAGTGAATTTTTACCAATTTTATTCTAAATATAAAAGGTATTAGTGGTTATGACTTTCACATATCAAATAAAAGGAATTTCAAAGCCATTATGCTGGTCTGAGAAGATTTCACAATCTTTTTCATTAACCATCTCAGTGTTTAATAATCCTTCCTTTTAATCTCTGTTTTAATCCTGACATGTACTTTAAACATAGCCTCTTCATTTGTAATGTACCACCACGCTTCTACGTTTAATGACTTGATCATGGCATTTTAAAATTTAATGCTATTGCCTGATGTTATTTACTGTCATCCAATTTTTTTGATCATTAGTAAACTTGTTAGTAATGAGCTTTTTCTCTTTTCTTGAATCAAATTATTCAAGGCAATTATTTTATTAGCTACTAGATCCATGAAATAACATCTTTCTTCTTGTTTTAAGTCAATGTGAAAAATATTATTGGCTCTTAAAGTATCAGTTCCCAAAAATAATTATAAGAATTATAGTAATACAGTCTGCTCAATTTTGCAATTTGCTACGGATATTGTCAAATAAAACAAAAACTCTTAAGGAAAGATACATTTAAGCTATAACTTCTCTATTATGTTGGAATGTTTACATATAGCTCCCCTTTTCAGATTTTGTTTTTACATCTTAAAGATATTCCTAACTGGACTCTGAACGCTTATTCTTTGTGATGCTTTGTAACAAACTGCCAAAGGGATTAGAGCACAAATATTTCAAAGGCTTGGGTATTCTGCTTTTCTAGAGTATATAGACAAACTTGGGCTACCCAGACATTCTTCTGAATTCATTCAACATTTATTCAGCCATTAATTTATTTAAGAAATATTTATTAAGCATCTACTCTGTGCTAGGTAAGGAGCTCAAGTAATGCAATGGTTGAGCGCTCAACTGCTAACCAAAAAGGTCAGCTGTTCAAATCTACCCAGTGGTTCTGGGAGGGAAAAGACCTAGTGATCTGCTCTTGTAAAGATTATAATTTAGAAACTCCTATGGGGCGAGTCTACTGTTGTATAGGGTCACTACAAGTCAGAATCAACTCAATGGCACACAACAACAACATGTGCCAGATTACTGTCTAACTGCTAGGGATACACCACAGCAAATATCCTTGCCCTCAAATAGCTTCCTTCTGGTGGGGAAGATGAGTAGATAAGCAGGAAATTATATAAGGGGTTGTGAATATAGTCGGAGGAGGGCCAGTTTTTCCCAAAGGAAATGCCTTTGGCAGGTGAGTTCAGAGGTTGAGGAGTGAATCTCATGCCTGTGTGTAAGTGTAGGTGTGCTGGGGACAAGAGGGAGGTGCAGAAGCGTCAGAAGAGGAAGAGGAAAGAATTTTTCAGTTGGTCAAGACCTTAAATCTTGATGGATAATAACTTTTATTTTACTTGTAATCAATCACTTAGGTTTGAAATCTACCTAAAATTTTATTATACTCATTGTCATTAAGTTGATTCTGACTCACAGTGACCTGTAAGACAGAACAGAGCTGTCCCATAGGACTTCAATGCTATAAATCATTATGGAAGCAGACTGCCACATCTTTCTTCTGCAGAGAGCTGGTAGGTTCCAAACCTCTGATCTTTTGGTTCACAGCTGAGCACTTCAACCACTGCACCACCAAGGCTCCTTGAAATTTTATTACAAGTGGAGAACACTGATGATAATTTAATATTTTATTTATAACTCAGGGCCATTGTTGGTATGCCTATAACCTCAATGTCCACTGAGATATATACTACACCTACACTAAATCCTCCGAAATTGGTCTTTGCTTTCAAATCATTAATCTCTTTTTAGCTGGTGGTCACTTACTTTGATCTGCTATCAATGCATCTACATATAGGAGTCTCTCCCCACTTTGCCTCCCTTTTTACTTTCAAAAGCTGTGGACATGGAAGCCAGATAGCTAGACTTATGAAAAACTACGTCTAATATAAGAGTATATATACTTTGAGGGAAGCTGGAATGATTCTGCTGTGAGTAAAACATGAGATATGAAGAATGGGCTTTATATCTATTTTAGTTATTTGGAGATTCACTTTGCTTACTGTCCACTGATTAGTTATGTTCAAAGTAATCCAGGCTACTAGAAATGGAAGTTCCCAAAAGGTGAATAATTTCTGTAAGTAGAAATACTTTCATAGAAAGTTTATGTAACAATGTAAATTTAGATGAAGCTATACAATTAGTTAGAACAGGCTATTTATAATGCTAGTAGATTAGGAGACTTTTTTTTAAATACCTTTAAGCAAAAGTGGAGTTTTGAGACTAAGTTTATCCCACTAATTCATCTGCAGAATGCCTACTCAATGTCACCAAACCAAATACTGTTATGTGAGTCCCTAAGTCAATGAGAGTAGATGATGAATGATAGAGAGCTGTGGAAGACCAGAAATGGTGTTAGAAACTATTCAGAGTCCTGTTCGTTGCAAACACCTTTTTTCAACAACACAAACGGAGGCTGTACATGTGGACTTCACCAGATGGAACACACAGGAATCAGAATGACTACATCTGTGGCAAGAGGTGGTGGAAAAGCTCAAT
>NW_006921810.1:2505544-2533309 GCF_000298275.1 Orycteropus afer afer | reverse complement strand
TGGGGCTGGTGCGGGATCGGGCAGTGTTTCGTTCTGCTGTGCATGGGGTCGCTATGAGTCGGAAACGACTCGACGGCACTTAACAACAACAACAACAACTTCTCGCTCTCCTCAGCACCTGTTCTATAAACTCTTGAGAAACTATTTCCCGTGAAATTTAGCTGGGAACAAAGCACAGAGATGGCAACAGATACATTTGTTGAGCAAGTATTTGTACAGCTTAAAAATTAAAGTCACTGGAAGAAAAGCATTTGGTGTGCTATGTTTTTTTTGTTTGTTTGTTTTTATTTATTTATTTATTTTTTTTTCCATATATTCTTCCCTTTCCCTAATGTTATCATGCTGGTCACAGACTCTGTACTGTCCCTATGGTGTGGTATGTTTTTAAGTTCCTTTTGTTAAAATTTATTTTGTGTTTGTTGTTGAGACTATATACAGCAGAACACACACCAACTCAACAATTTCTACATGTAAAATTTGGTGACATTGATTACATTCTTTGAGTTGGGCAACCATTCTCACCCTCCTTTTCTGAGTTGTCCCACCTCCATTAACATAAATCCCTTACATTTTCTATCTAATCTTTCAAGTTGCTGTTATCAGTTGATCTTAAAAGACTATAACGCTCAAGGCAGGCATTCTTTACTAGTTAAACTAAGCTAACACTTGGTTTTAAGAAGACTCCAGGGGATATATTTGGTTTAAAATTTAAAAATGATCTCAGGGCAATAGTTTCCAGGGTTCATCCAGCCGCCATGGACACAAAAAGTATGGATTCCATGAGAATTTTAAAATTCAGTTGTGCTTTCACAGAAGATGAGAATTCCTCTTTAGAATCTCTGATCAAAATGTTCAGCAATGGTAGCCAGGCATCATTCAATTCTTCTGGTCTCATGGCAAAGGAGGCAGTTATTCATGGAGGCACTCAGTCACACATTCCATTTCCTCCTTCTAGTCCTGACTCTCCCTCCTCTGTCTCTTCAGGCAAATAGAGGCCAATTGTTGTACCTTAGACCACAACGTGCAATATTTTTGAGACCACAGGCACTGAACTAGGTTATAAAACAGAAGCACTAAACAAGTTATTAGGCCAATTAACTAGGCTATCCCATGAAACTATGACCCTAAGCCTCGAAACCAAGGAACCAAATCCCATAAGTGTTTGGTTGTGTATAAATAGCCTCAGCAGTTACTCCTTTTATTTATTTATTTTTCATTATTCCCAATATATCTATCGCACAATTTTTGCCAATTTGACTTTTAAAAGCTATACAACTTATTGAAAGCAATTACACTAATCAGCTGTGCAATTCTACTCTTAATGTGATTTTTCTATCACCATAAATTGAAACTCAGTATTTCATAAGAAATAATGCCTCCTTTCCCCTACAACTTCCACTCCTGGTAACACTAATAAACTCTGGTCTCTATACATTTGCTTATTCTTCCTTTTTATAAAGGAGCTCTCGTGAAGCAATGGGTAAGGCATCTGGCTGCTAACCAGGTCAGTGGTTCAAACTCACCAGCTGCTCCACAGGAGGAAGATGGGCAAGCTATTTCTGTAAAGATTTACTGCCTTAGAAACCCTATGGGGGTCACTATGACTCGGAATCAACTCGATTGCATTAATGGGTTTTTTGGTTTCTGTCTTTTTATAAAAATAAGATCATATAATATTTGTCCTTTTGTGATTGACTTATTTCCCTCAGCATTGGTGGTGGTCTGGCTCTCTTTTTCCTCTTATGAATACAGTATTTGGAGGGCCTGACTTACCAAGCTTCATGGCCTTAATCACACACATGTTCAGCCTAAATGCCTTTCTGATACCTAGGAATGGAACAAGAAACATATGGACCAAGCAGCAGTAACTGAATTTAGAAATATATGTTCCTCAAAGGCATTGCCAGGATAAAACTAGAAATATAAAACTGGCACACAGCTGGCAACTGTCTAAAATTATATATATATATATATATATATATATATATATATATACACACACACACACATAATTTTTATATAGATTACAGAGTATACTGAAAAGAGATATGTAGGCAGGCATTTTAGTTGAAATCTGAGATCATTAAAGTTGGAGATGATGAAAAGAATGTTTTTAATCTATATTTTTCTATTGTGCTCAAATGAACTACATTACACAAATCTGCTGTATTTTAGTACCTATACCATTATCTTATATCAATTATGGATTAAAAACACTGCTCTGGGCAAGATTTTCAGTAATTTCTAATGGTAAAATTACTTCTAGCATTTGTAATGCATATATCTGATAAAGAATTTGTATCACACAGAACTCTTAAAATTCAATAATATGAAGGCAAAGAACATAATTGTGTGTGTGTGTGTGTGTGTGTATACATACATACATACATATGTAGGCAAAGATTAGAGCAGATACTTCACAAAAGAAGATACATGAATGGCCAACAACCACTTTATTAGGCATCAGAGAAATGCAGATTAAAGCCATAATGACATACCATTACACACCTATTAAAATGACTAAAATTAAAAAGACTGACCATACCAAGTGTTGGTAAAGATGTTAGGGGAGCTTAAACTTTCATAGACTGCTGGTGGAATAAAAAATGTACAACCTTTTTGGAAAGCAGTTTGCCAGTTTTTTTTTATAAAAGTAAACATACCCTTAATATATGATCCAGCAATTCCACTCTTAGGTATTCACTCAAGGGGGGAAAAAATTTTTTTCTCGTAAAGACTTATGCATAAATGTTCATAGCAGCTTTATTTGTGGTAGCAAAAATGCAAAACAACCCAAAAAGCCATCAATACACGAATTGTGGTATATTAATACAATAGAATCCTACACAGTAATGAAAAGGAATGAGCTCCTAATATATACAATGTTGTGGATTGAATTAAAAGGAGCCCCAATGGCACTGTGGTTAAAATGCTCAGCTGCTATCCAAAAGGTCAGCAGTTCAAATCCACCAGGTGCTCCATGAGAGACAGATATGGCAGTCTGCTCCTGTAAAGATGTACAGCCTTGGAAACCTGTCCTATAGGGTCCCTATGAGTCAGAATCAACTTAACAGCAATGAGTTTGGTTTGGATGGATTGAATTGTGTCCCCAAAAAATATTGTCTGTGGATGTAATCTTGTTTGGAAATAGGGATTTTCTTTTGTATTGTTCATAAAGTCATACCAGAGTTGGGTGGGTCCTAAACCTAATCATTTCTGATTGATAGAAAGAAGAAGAACAGACACAGAGACACCCACAGACAAAAAACAGACTACAAGGAACTCCAAGAAATGCCCAGGGCTACCAACAAGGGAGGACCCTCTCCAAGAGCCATTGAGTTAATAATTAGAGTCTTAGAGACCCCATGTATAGAACTGTGCTCCATAGTGTCTTCAATGACTAATTTTGGGAGAGTAGATCACCAGACCTTTCTTCTGAGGCATTTTTGGATGGATTCAAAACTCAACTTTTTGGTTAGCATGGGACTCCTGTGATTAATGGGTGGGGTACAGTGTGATAATATATGTGGAAGCTCTTTGTAAAGGCCATACCAACAAATATAAAGGATCATTTCCCAATTGATAAGAGAGAGGGGTGGGAGGTGTGGATTTGCTTAGACAGAGCAAATAAGCCTTTCTTTGCTTAAAATGGTATAGCAGTTAAGTATTCAGCTGGTAACGAAAATGTTGCCACTTTGAAACCACTAAGGCTGCTCTACCATAGAAAAATGTGGCAGTCTGCTTTCCTAAACATTTACAGCCTTAGAAACCCTATATGGTGGTGGTTGTGTACTGTCAAGTCGGACCCGACTCATAGCGACCCCTCCTTGGGTTTCCAAGGCAGTATCACTACGGAAGTAGATTGCCCCATCTTCCTTCCGAGGAGTGGCTGGTGGGTTTGAACCGCCAGCCTTCTGGTTAGCAGTCAAGTGCCTTAGCCACTATGCTACCAGAGCTCCTTAGAAACCCTATGGAACAGTTCTACTCTGCCCTATTGTATTTGAAATGAGTCAAAACAGACTCAATGGCAATGGGTTTAGTTTTTAGTTTGCATAACAATTTGCCTGTTATGCAAGGGCTGAGAGAAAAGGTTTGGCCTGGGGCCACAGGGAGATGGTCAGCTACCATCCAGATGATGTCTAAATTCCCTTTCAGTTTTCAGAGTGTGTGATTCTAGCCTTACCAAAACTATACATCTCATGGCTTTGTACCATTGTCATCATTATTCAGGGCTTCCCAAGCCTTTTACATCTACCAGATTCTGTACTTTCCCTCTGTAATACAGAGATACACACTACCCTCAGGGGATTGAGACTCCCTGTCAGTCACTGCAATAAGCAAAAGTGTCTGTATAGGTGGATCATCAATGCCAAATGGACCATATGCTGGGAACTGAGACAGTTAAAAGTTCTTGAGTTCACTCTGCATGCTCTTTTTGGGCTCCTCTATTGGAGTCAAGAGAGGTCACTGGTTCTCCTGTGAAAAGCCTCCTCCCATGTGTGACAAGGCTGTAGCCTGCTTGGTAAACTGTTGTTGTTAGCTGTCACTCAGAGGATTCCAACTCATGGGGACCCCATATGTGCAGAGTAGAACTGTTCCATTGGGTTTTCAAGGCTGTGACCTTTAGGAAGCATATTAAGAGGCCTGTCTTCTGAGATATCTCTGGGTAGCTGACATCTATAACAAAACCATTTGCATCAGCCAGGGACCCTTGCCTTAAGAAGGCCTAGGTGCAGGTGGCCTAGGCTAGGAAGCAATGCTAGTGCACTCTCTTTTTCTCCTGCTGGGGTTTGTTTTTCCCATATCACAGGGATGGCAGAAATCTATGGACAACAAGTAGAGGGCTGGATCAAGATAAAGGGGCCCAAGCAGCCTTCTTTTAGTCAGAGTCATGGATCAGAGGAGTAAAAAGAGTCCTCTCTCACAGGTGGCTGAGGCTTCCATGAAGGCTTCTGGGATTAAAGCCCAGAACAGTGAAAGTATGCATGAAGCTCCAGATGCACATTCCTAATAATTAAACCAAACAGATGAAAACTAACTTTTCTCTTATTACAAATTATTGGATACTAATATATCTTGTTTGGTCTAGTTCTTTAACCTTCAAACTGGGTAGTTTACAGCACATGTTCAAATTTCAATTCCTTAATCCCTTAGTTCAAAAAATATCTTTGACTCCCAAAAGATATTTTGCTACAGTAAAAATCACTTGCTATAGCCAAGATCCAACATTAAAAACAGTTATTTCAATTTCCCTGGGGGGGTGGTGGTGACAGAAACACAGAGCCAAAAGGAACACATCACAAGAGCTCCTTTAGCATATGTTCTGCAGAAAGCTTTCAGACACATACACATACATAAAGAAACAGATTAGATTTAGGACACAACTGAGTTTAAAAAAGAAAAGCCATGGAATTAAACTGAAATGATTAAGTTGCCAGTTTTTATTAACTATCAAGATCCAGAATCCACAATATAAATTATTATTGTTCAACCTACATGCCCAATGTTTTCGTATAACAACAGCCAGATTCTTCCTTCACTTGACTTTAAAGGTGAAATGGTTAATATTCAAGACAAGATTTGGCAAGGCCTATCAAGATCTATCATGGTAAGAAATGAATCCTTCATCCATACCTTCTTCCTTCCCAGGACTAAAACCAAAGCCACTTCCAGCAAGTTGATTCCAACTCATAGTGACCACCATTGGGTTTCCAAGGCTGTAAATCTTTATGGAAGTACATTGTCTCATCTTCCTCAAGGGCAGTAAGTGGGCCAGAGCACCACCTCAGCTACAGGGATCACTTTTATGTTTTCTAGAGATCCAGAGTTTTTCCTACAAACACTGAAAAATGACCCCTCAATCCATCCACATGGGCTGAATTTGGAAGCCCTGGGTGAAAATGAGCTAATTTGAAAGTTGATATAAAGGTAGCTCTTAATGTGGCATTGCTGACTTCTCCCAAAAACTTTCCTCCCTTTAACATCAAATGCAGTCCCCTGAATTTCTTCCCATATCTTTGATCACTCCTTCTCAGTCTTCTTTATGGTCTTTCGCCCAACTTCTTAAATGGTTCTCTTTTGGCCTTCTTTCCACTTTGAACTCCCACCCTGGAAAACCAAAAAAAAAAATCCAAACTTATTGTCATCAAGCTGTTTCCAACTCATAGTGACCCCCACTGGGTTTCCGAGGCTGTAAATCTTTTCAAAAGTAGATCACCCCCATCTTCCTTCCACAAAGCAGCTGGTGGGTTTGAACCACTGACCTTCCGGTTAGCAGTCAAGTGCCTTATCCACTATGCCACCAGAGCTCCTTCCACCCTGGAAAAGGACTCATTTATTATATGGCTTTAAAAATTACCTTTCTCAGATTCCTATCCTGAGTCCTGGAAACTCTTGAGCTCCAGACTGTATTTTCCAATAGGTCTAACTGGATCAAACGCAACAAGTCTAAAATCAAACTTGTTTACTTCCTTCTATAGCCAGCTTTTTCTCTTTTATTGCCTATTAGGTAACAGCATCAACTTCTACCAGGAGTTTCAATAATCCCAAACAAAAATCAGGATGCTTCCTGTTCTTATTATCAGTGCTGATGGTATAGTGCCTAAGGCATTTGACTGCTAACCAGGGGGCTGGTGGTTCAAACTCACTAGCCACTCCTTGGAAGGGAAGGTTTGGCAATTTACTTAGTAGTGATACTGCCTCGAAAATCCAAGGAGGGGTCACTATGAGTCGGATCCGACTCCATGGCAATGGCTGCGTTTGTTTGCATATGATGACTTTTATCTGTGGTCTCCACTTCATTCCCATGGCCATGGTCCTCACACATCTTCCTCCTCCTCATACAAATCTCTCCTCATCCCTTCTGCACTATCACCAACAGCTTCTCTGCACAACTCTCTTACGTCTCCAGTTAATCCCTCACTTTACCACTATTTATCTCCCTTCTTCAAAAATATCCTTGAAGACCAAGCAGAAAATTGTAAAGTTCTTAGCAAAATACTCAAGGACTCCAACAATCCAGCCCTATTCTCTCTTGCTGGTTTCATTTTCTACCAGATATCTGAGCACCCTTCATTCTTGCCATTGCTTGCACATGTACGTGTTCATCAAAGTTCTGTCTTTAAAGTGTCCTGTCTCCACCTTCACATTTGTGTTTTTATTCAGTTGTGTTTTATTCATGCCATTCCCTGAACCCAAAATGAATTCTCTTCTCTTATACCATAATATTCTACTCATCACTCAAGGCTCAGCTCAAACACTAGACCTTCTGTGATGGGTCTCTGCAATCTTGTACTTTTCCCATATCCCTAATAGAGCATGTAGAGGACTGTGTCCACCATTACAGTTAATTGTTTATGCATTTAACTGCCCTACTTGGTGATGCATTTCATGAGAGCAATGACTTTTATCTTGGTAATCACCATATCCTTAGATTATTTATCTCTATGCATTCACATTAAGTAGACAGGTCTTCATAAATATTTGGTGAATAAATTTCATCAATCCTCTTTGCTTCTGTGTTATGATTACTGTTTCTAAATATAATATGTACTTTTAAAAAAAGAAACTAGAGATAAGTAGATTATATAATTTTAATTTCTGTCAAGCAAACTTTTCCCTCCAAGTTTATGGGTATTTATAAAATAGGGTACAAGGAAACTGATAAACAACTATCCAACAAAAATTATGTTTGTGTGAACAACATGGCATCTATTTCTTATTTTCCCAAATGTAACAACGACCCATATTTCTTCTTTGTAAGTCATTTCAAGATCACATATCCACAGTAAAAACAACTCTGTGTCTGTGGCTTTGATAATAAATAGAATGCCATATAATCATAATCTAATACTTAAAAAGAAACTCTAACCTCAAGATTCTTGAAAGGTTGATACATAACCACTATAGGGTCATCCATGTAGAAAGATCAGCAAAACTCAAAACTTTTAAAGTCAGACAGTGGATACATTCAAATAGGTTTATATCCCAAACAAGGGCAATTAAAAAAATAAAAAACCTCTCCTTCTTTGCTGAATATTCTCTTTTGGCCCCTCCAGCACTATTATTCAGCCTTCTCCCCTGGGCTCTGCCCTGAGAGGCTGACTTGTATGGCCTGTATCAACTGGGCTCCCTTCTCCCGATGTGAGGTTAAACTTGGCCAAAGAAAGGCATGAGATCAGAGGCTGGGAGGAGAACAAAATTGGGACATTTATCTCCTTGGTTTTCTCCCTACCAGGGCACAGGCTGGCAGTGGCTATGTTCCTGATCTTGTTGGGCAATCCCTCTGTCATAGCTTCAGCTCTTGCTGGTCTCCAGTACATGATTTCTTTCTCTTGCTCCTTCAGACCCAGGGGTAGTAACAGCTTTCAACTGTTTGCTAGCTCAAGGATGATTCACCATCACTTTTTGATTTCCCTTAACTCTGCCAGTGTTTATAAACAGATTTTTCATTAAACTTAGTGGCATTACTTGAAAAGGAATTTGGCAAGATAGTTTATGATTAAGAAAATGTAGAATATAAGTAATTAAAAGTAATAAATTTATCTACCCAAAAGGAAAAACATTACATTGCCAATTAAGAGAAATGAAGTGCAGCATAGCAAAAATGAAAGTACTCTTGAGAGAAAAGGAGAAAAACATGTAAATAAGTTTTGGGGTTTTTTTAGTTTATATAAATTCCTGAACATAAATTGCTTGGTTATTCTTAATTTTTTATGTTTTAACAATTTTAAAAGATCTATATGAGTCGGGACCGACTCGACGGCAAGCAACAACAACAACAAAAGGTACTAACTACAACAACAAAGTTTCAATTAATAGAATTTAAATGACGATAAGTAGTCTAGAATTAATATTGATAAAATTTTCTTTAATCTTCATCCTTAACTACATATTCAGCATTATTCATATTTTTACAAAGCTTTGCTACTATTCGCTTGTGGTAGCCCAATGGTATTACCTCAAACATGTATTTTTACTGCTTTCTATGCTCTCTGGAAGCTAGACTTTTGCTGCCTCCAGTTACGTATCATGTTCTGTTCCTAAAACACATACAACAGTAGGCAGTTTCTAAGATGCCTGCAATAATCCCTGCCTCCAGTTATTCATGTGTCTTTGTGTAATCTTCTCTGCCCCCCTCCTAAATGTGGACTGACCCAAGTGACCTGCTTCTAAGAAACAGAATGCGGCAAAAGTGATGCTTCTGCAACTACCAAAAGGTTGTGTATTTCATTTTGGATGCTGTTTTTCCTTGCTCTGAGCGGCACCAGCCATCCTATGGGGGGGCCTGTGTGGCAAGGAACCAAGGGAAGCTGCCAGTCAACAGACAGTGAGGAATGGCCCACTGGGGACTAAATCCTATCAACAACCACATAAGCAGTCTAGATGTAGATCCCCCCTCAATCAAGCTTTCAGATGAGCCGTTGGCCCCAGACTACATACACCCTGACTAGAACCCACCAACACTGTGATATAATAAATGTTTGTTGTTTCAAGCTGCTAACTTTAGGGTAACTTGTTATACAGCAATAGATAACACAGAGTAATATACATACTCATCCAGACATCCTAGCTAGTTCATTTTATTTTTAAGTTGATATTCCTATAGAAATAAAGTCTGCAAGAAGTAGTAGGAATATCACCAAAGGAAGAGTTATAAAAGTTTAAAATATATGAGAGCATGGTTTTCTCCTTGAAGAGAAATATTAATGTTAGGAAGGGGCAGGAAATAGAAAGAAATATAGCTGAATTTAGGAATTGTTAAATGAATAGAAACCTGAAAGGAAGCAACAGAGAAATGACAGGCTGAAATTGATTAATCAGGAAAAACTAGATCTAAGATTTAAAAAGGCTTACATGAGAAATTAAAATGTAAAGTACCCAAATAGAAAAAAAAAAAATGTTTTTCAAATATGTGATATTTTCTTAAAGATTTTAAAAAAATGTTTTCTTTAGTTCTACTTTTCCCATCAAAAAATAAATAAGAATAGAATTAACCAGTACTAGAATTTTAAGAAATGAAAACTCTGCTGGATTAAGCAAAAGAAAGAACTAACAAAACATGATATAACAAAGCTTGACAGACTTAAATCTGTAGGTTTTGATGACTTGCTTTCAGGATACTAAACGAAAGTACGTAAGTCTATTGAGAACCCCTTGTCATAACTGTTTAAAACAAATGACCCACTGATGTAGAAAAATTATAAATGTATTATGATTGTAAGGAACCCTGGTGGGGAAGTGGTTTAACGCTCAGCTGTGAACTGAAAACTCTGCAGTTTGAACCCACCAGCCACTCTGTGGGAGAAAGACATAGCAGTCTGCTTCCATAAAGACGAAAGCCTTGAAAACTCCATAGAGCAGTTATACTCTGTCCTAAAAGGTCACTATGAATCAGAATTGACTAGATGGCAATGAAATTATTATTATTATTATTATCTTATGACTATTAAAATAAGATAGCCCTTGAAGTTACTGATTTACAAAATTAACTTCAACAATTGGAAGGGGAAGTCAACAAAAAAAGAAACATGTTGTTGTTGTCGCTAGGTGTCGTCAAGTAGGCTCAAATTCATAGAGACCTCCTGTACAACAGAACGAAACACTGCCCAGTCCTGCGTCACCCCCACAACCCCCTATGCTTAAGGCCATCATTATAGCCACCGTGTCAATCTATCTCCTTGAGGATCTTACCGTTTTTCTCTCTCAACTTTATCAAGCATGATATCCTCCAGGGACAGGTCCCTTCCAACCACATGACCAAAGTGGTGAGATGAAGTCTGTCCATTCTCACTTCCAAGGAGCATTCTGGCTGTACTCTTCTAGGACAATTTGTTTGTTCTTCTGGCAGTCAATGGAATTTCAGCATTCTTTGCCAACACCACAATTCAAAGGCATTAATTCTTCTCCAGTCTTCCTTATTCATTGTCCAGCTTTTGCATGCATATGAGGCCACTGAAAATACCATGGCTTGGGTCAGACACACCTTAGTCTTTTAAGTGACATATTTGCTCCTTAACATTCTACAGAGGTCTTTTGCAGCAGATTTAACCCATGCAACATGATGTTTGATTTCTTGACTGCTGTTTCCATAGGTGTTGATTATGGATCCAAGGAAAACGAAATCCCTGACAATCTTAATCATTTTTCCATTTATCATGATGTTGTTTATTGGCCCTTATTTTTGTTTTCTTTATGTGGAGGTGTAATCCATACTGCAGACTGTAGTCTTTGATCTTAAGTGCTTCAAGTCATCGTCACTTTTCAGCAAAGAAAGATTGTGTCATTTGCACATCGCCGGTTGTTAATGAATCTTCCTCCAAGACAGTTCTCAGATAGATCTTCCCCTGATTGGAAGGTCATATTCTGAGATTATTAATGAATCAGTGTCAAATTATAGGAATATAATGTTCTAAGATAAACAAGATTCCGTTTGGGGTGTAATGAAGTTGAGAATGACTCATTAGCAGAACATACTCTTTAAAGTGGACAGTGGCATCAAGGTAGAGACACAATGGGATGAATATTTACTCAAAGAAATGCTGTTATCTATTAGAACTGGCAGGGAAAATGCAAAAAGAAATTCAGTATAGTAATATGAGGCTAGTTCACTAATCACACAGCCAAAACCTACCATTAAGATCGTGTCAGAAAGGCTCAAAGCTATCACAGATTGCAACATCTCTCATTAAGTCCAACCTAGAAATGGAGGGAGGGGGGAAAGGAAGAATTTTTCCTTAGAGGCATTGAGTTTATATTATTGGTGGTAGAATAATCTGGAAAAGGACAGTGATAATAGTTGCACAATATGAAGAATAAATCCTTGCCAATGTAATATACATGCAGAAATTGTTGAATTGGCAAATCCTTTGTTGTGTGTTTGAAAAGGTATTTATTAGGTTAAGAAAATAAATTAGCATGTTTATTTGCGTTAGTGTCTGTCCTCTGGAGCAAATGAATCCCCAAATACAGAACCACTTTTAATGCAGGAAATCTAACTTTGGAATATTGGAATGGATGTTTTCTTAAAGGTTGTTCTAATAGATACTAATTCAAGAAAGCCTCACTCTTCACTGAGTTTTGTTTTGTTTTGTTTTGTTTTTCATATTTTTACTTTGTGCAAGGAAATGGATTCATTTCCGGTAAACTGCTTTACCTGGTGAGCTCTCTATTCATTTCAGCCTCTGAACACTCTGAGTTTCCACTATTACATCTTACCTATTCGTTCAAAGTGGCATGTGTTTCAGCATCATATACAAATTGTGCTGCCCAAAATCTCAACTGAATTTTGTCCTCAAACCACATGTCCCTGATTTATTATTGGCTTTCACTTCACTACAGCTACCAGAAAATAACCATAATTTCAAAAGAAAATAAAGATGAAATCAAACATCTCAAAGCACTGATACGAATTTGTCTTAGCTCTGAAGGTAAGAGAACCAAACCAAACTAAACTCCCTGCTGTCATCGGGTCCGACTCATAGCGACCCCTCCCCTCCTTGCGTTTCCAAGGCAGTATCACTATGGAAGTAAATTGCCCAACTTTCCTCCCAAGCAGTGGCTGGTGGGTTTGAACTGCCAGGCTTCTGGTTAGCAGTCAAATGCCTTAGGCACTATGCCACCAGAGCTCCCAAAGTAAGAGAGGACTCAATTAAAAAGTAACCACTAGAGGGCTTTGGTCCCCTAGACTCATCATACCTAGAAAAACCACTGCCAACTACTCGATTTTAATTCATAGTGACCCTACAGGATAGAGCAGAATTGTCCTATAGGCTTTCCAAGGTTGTAAATCTTTAAGGAAGCAGACTGCCTCATCTTTCTTCTTCAGAGTAGCTTGTGGGTTCGAACAACTGACCTTTTGGTTAGCAGATGAACACTTAGCCATTGTGTCACCAGGGCTCCTTAGACTCACCATAAGGCCCAGAAAAGGTTTTGTCAGTATGTTGTTGTTACTAGATGCTGTCAAGTCAGCTGTGACTCATGGCAACCCTATGTACAACAGAACAACACACTGCCTGGTCCTGCACCATCCTCACGATCTTTGCTATACCTGAGGCCATCATTGCAGCCACTGTGACAATCCATCTTGTAGAAGGCCCTCCCCTTTTTCGCTGACCCCCCACTTTACCAAGCATGATATCATCTTCCAGGGAATGGTCCTTTCTGATAACATGAAAGTAGGTAAGATGAAGTCTGGCTTTAAAAGACCATTCTGGCTGCACTTCTTCCAGGACAGATCTGTTAGTTCTTCTGGCATTCCATGGTACTTTCTGTATTCTTCGCCAACATCACAACTCAAAAGCATCAACTCTTCTTCGCTCTTCCTTATTCATTGTCCAGCTTTCACATGCATATGAGGCAACTGAAAATACCATGGCTTAGTTTAGGCATACCTTAGTCTTCAAAGAAACATCTTTGCTCTTCAGCACTTTAAAGAAATCCTTTGCAGATTTGCCTAGTGCAATAAGTCATTTGATTTCTTGACTGCTGCTTCCATTGGTTTTAATTGTGAAACCAAGTAATATGAAATCTTTGACAATTTCAATCTTTTCTCCATTTATCGTGATGCTGCTTATTTGTCCAGTTGTGAGAATTTTCGTTTTATGTTGAGGTGCAATCCATACTGCAGACTGTAGTGTTTAATCTTCATCAGTAAGTGCTTCAAGTCATCCTCACTTTCAGCAAGCAAAGTTGTGTCATCTGTATACTGCAGGTTGTTAAGGAGTCTTCCTCCAATCCAGATGCCACGTTTTTCTTCATATAATTCAGCTTCTCAGATTATTTGCTCAGCATACAGATTGAATAAGTATGGTGAAAGGATATAACCCTAACACACTCCCTTCCTGGTTTTAAACCATGCAGTATCCCCTTGTTCTGTTCAAATGACAGCCTCTTGGTCTATGTACAGGTTCTTCATGAGTACCATCAAGTGTTCTGGAATTCCCATTCTTCTCAATGTTATCCATAATTTGTTATGATCCAGAGTTGAATGCTTTTGCATAGTCAGTAAAACACAAGTAAACATCTTTCTGGTATTCCCTGCTTTGAGCCAAGATCCATCTGACATCAGCAATGATATTCCTCACTTCATGTCCTCTTGTGAATTCAGCTTGCATTTCTGGAAGTTCACTGTCAGTACACTGCGGCGACCACTTTTGAATTCTCTTCAGCAAGATTTTACTTGTGTGTGATATTAATGATATTCCACAATTTCCACATTCTGTGGGATCACCTTTCTTTGGAATGGGTACAAATATAGATCTCTGTATAGATACAGTCAGCTGGCCACGTAGCTGTCTTCCAAATTTCTTGGCATAGACAAGTAAGTGCCTCCAGAGTAGCATTTGTTTGTTGAAATATCTCAGTGGGTATTCCATCAATTCCTGGAGCCTTGTTTTTTACCAATTCCTTCAGTGCAGCTTTGGCTTCTTCCTTCAATGCCATCGGTTCTTGATCATATATTATCTCCTGAAATGGATGAACATTGACCAATTCTTTTTGGTACAGTGACTTTGTATATTCTTTCCATCTTCTTTTGATTGTTTCCTGCATCATTCAAGATATTGCCCACAGAATCGTTCAATACTACAACTTGAAGCTTGAATTTTTTCCTCATTCTTTCAGCTTGAGAAATGTCAAGCTTGTTCTTCCCTTTTGGTTTTCTAACTCCAGGTCTTTGCACATTTCATTATAATAATTGACAGTCTTCTTGAGCTGCTCTTTGAAATCTTCTGTTCAGCTCTTTTATCTTGTCATTTCTTTCATTTGCTTCAGCTACTCTCCATTCAAGAGCAAGTCTCAGAGTCTCTTCTGACATCCATTTTGGTCTTTTCTTCCTTTCTTGTCTTTTTAATGACCTTTTGCTTTCTTCATGGATGATGTTCTTGATGTCATCCCACAATTCATCTGGTTTTTGGTCATTGATGTTCAATGCATAAAATCTACTCTTTAGACGGTCTCTAAATCCAGGAGGGCTATAATCAAGGTAATATTTTGGCTCTCATGGTCTTGTTTTAATTGTCTTCAGCTTCAACTTGAACATGCATATGAGCAGTTGATGGTTTGTTCCACAGTCAGTACCTGGCCTTGTTTTAGCTGAAGATACTAAGTTTCTCCATTGCCTCTTTCCTTCACAGATGTAGTCAATCTGATCCCTGTGTGTTCCATCTGGCAAAGTCCATGTGTATAATTGGCATTTGTGTTGTTGAAAAAAGGTATTTGCAATGAATAAGTCATTGGTCCTGCAAATTTCTAGCATTAGATCTCTGACATCATTTCTATCATCAAGGCCATGTTTTCCAACTATTGGTGATTCTTCTTTAATTTCCACCTTTTGCATTCCAATCACCAGAAATAATCAACACATTTTGATTGCATGTTTGGTCAATTTCAGACTGCAGAAGTTGGTAAAAATCTTTCATTTCTTCATCTTTTGCTTTGGTAGTTGGTGCATAAATTTGAATAATAGTAGTATTAACTGGTTTTCCTTGTAAAAAACCAAGGCCTATGGATATTATTCTATCACTGACAGCACTGTACTTCAGGATAGATCTTGAAACATCCTTTGTGACAGTGAATGCCATGCCATTCTTCTTCAATTTGTCATCCCCAGCATGGTAGGTCATATGGTAGTTGACCTTAATGATGTGGATGGAATAAAGCTTACGAGACTTCCATTTGCTGATGTGGCATGACTCTAAATGGAAAGAAACAGCTTCAAATATCCATTAATAATAAGAACATGGACATGGTGGACAGGTTTCAACAGAGCTTCCAGACTAAGACAGATTTGAAAGAAGGAAGAGGCCATCCACTTCTCAAAGAATTGGCTAGTGAAAACCTTATGAATAGCAGTGAAACATAATCTGATATGCTTCTGGAAAACTTTATGAACAGACCTGAAACACTGTCTGATATAGTGCCAGAAGATGAGCCCATCAGGTCAGAAGGCACTCAAAATATGACTGGGGAAGAGACAACTCCTCAGAGTAGAGATGATGATCTTAATGATATGGATGAACTAAAGCTTTCGGGACCTCCATTGGCTGATGTGGCATGACTCAGAATGAGTGGAAACAGCTGCAAACATTCATTAATAATTGGAACATGGAATATACGAAGCATGAGTCTAGGAAAACTGGAAGTTGTCAATAATGAAATGGAATGCACAAAGATCAATATCCTAGGCATTAGTGAGCTGAAATGGACTGGTTTTAGCCATTTGGAATCAGACAACTATATGATCTACTATGCTGGGAATGACAAATTGAAGAGGAATGGTGTGGCATGTATCATCATAAAGACTTTTTCAAGGTCTGTCCTAAAGTACAATGCTGTCAGTAACAGGATAAAATCCATATGCCTACAAGGAAGACCAGTTAATACTACTGTTACTCAAATTTACACACCAACCACCAAAGCAAAAGATGAGGAAATTGGAAGACATCTACTAACTGAAATTGACCAAACATGCAATCAACATGTGTTGATTATAACTAGTGACTGGAATGCAAAAGTTGGAAACAAAGAAGAGTTAGTGGTATTTGGAAAATACGCCCTTGGTGATAGAAATAACGCTGGAGATCTCATGATAGAATTTTGCAAGACCAACAACTTATTCATTGCAAATACATTTTTCAACTACTTAAATGATGGCTATATATGTGGATTTCACCTGATGGAATACACAGGAATCTGACTGACTACATCTGTGGCAAGAGGCAATGGAGAAGTTCAATATCTTCAGCCAAAACAAGTCCACGAGCTGATTGTGGAACTATTACAATCAGTAGATAGATAGTAGACTATCTACTGTTCATATGCAAGTTCAACCTGAAGTTGAAGACAATTAAAACAAGTCCACGAGAGCCAATACATGACCTTGAATATGTTGTTGTTGTCATGTGCCATCAAGTCAGACCTGACTCACAGTGACCCCTCCCTGGCTTTCTGAGGCAGTATCACTATGAAATAGATTGCCCAGCCTTCCTTCCAAGGAGTGGCTGGTGGGTTTGAACCTCCAGCCTTCTGGTTAGCAGTCAAGTGCCTTAAGCACTACACTACCAGAGTTCCTGACCTTGAATATATCCCTCCTGAATTTAGAGACCATCTAAGGAACAGATTTGATGCACTGAACATCAGTGACCAAAAACCAGAGGAATTGTGGGATGACATCAAGAACATCATCCATGAACAAAGCAAGAGGTCATTAAAAAGACAAAAAAGGAAGAAAAGACCAATATGGATGTCAGAAGAGACTCTGAAACTTGCCCTTGAGCAGAGAGCTAAAGCAAATGGAAGAAATGACAAGATAAAAGAGCTGAACAGAAGATTTCAAAGAGCAGTTCGAGAAGACAAAGCCAATTATTATAATGAAATGTGCAATGACCTGGAGTTAGAAAACCAAAAAGGAAGAACAAGCTCAGCATTTCTCAAGCTGAAAGAACTGAGGAAAAAATTTAAGCTTCAAGTTGCAATAAGGAAAGGTTCTATGGGCAATATATTGAATGATGCAGGAAACATCAAGAGAATATGGAAAGAATACACACAGTCACTGTACCAAAAGAACTGGTCAATGTTCATCCATTTCAGGAGGTGGCCTATGATCAAGAACCAATGGAAGTGAAGGAAGAAGTCGAAGCTGTGCTGAAGGAATTGGCAAAGAACAAGGCTCCAGGAATTGACAGAATATCCATTGAGATGTTTCAAGAAACAGATGCCCCACTAGAGGCACTCATTTGGCTATGCCAAGAGGTTTGGAAGACAACTATGTGGCCAACTGACTGGAAGAGATCCATATTTGCACCCATTCCAAAGAAAGGTGATTCCACAGAATGTGGAAATTATAGAACAGTATCATTAATATCACATGCAAGTAAAATCTTGCTGAAGATAATTCCAAAAACGGTTGCAGCAGTATATTGACAGAGAGCTTCTAGAAATGCAGGCTGGGTTCAGAAGAGGACGTGAAATGAGGGATATCATTGCTGATGTCAGATGAATCTTAGCTGAAAGCAAAGAATACCAGAAAGATGATTACTTGTGTTTTATTGACTATGCAAAAGCATTTGACTGTGTAGATCAAAACAAATTATGGATAACACTGAGAAGAACAGGAATTCCAGAATACTTGATTGTACTCATGAGGAACCTTTACATAGATCAGGAGGCTGTCATTCAAACAGAACAAGGGGATACTGCATGGTTTAAAATCAGGAAGGGGGTGCATCAGGGTTGTATCTTTTCACCATATTTATTCAATCTGTATCCTGAACAAATAATCCAAGAAGCTGGATTATATGAAGAAGAATGTGACATCAGTATTGGAAGACTTATTAACAACCTGTGATATACAAATGACACAACTTTGCTTGTTGAAAGTGAGGATGACTTGAGGCACTTACTGATGAAGATTGAAGGCTACAATCCGAGTATGGATTACACCTAATATAAAGAAAATAAAAATTCTTGCAACCGGTCCAATAAACTGCTTCAGGATGGATGGAGAAAAGTTTGAAGTTGTGAAGAACTTCGTATTACTTGGTTGTACAATCAACACCAATGGAAACAGCAGTCAATACATCAGAAGACGCATTGCATTGGGCAAATCTGCTGCAAAAGACCTTTTTTAAGTGATGAAGAGCAAAGATGTCTCCTTGAAGACTAAGGTGCACCTAACCCAAGCTATGCTATTTTCAATGGTCTCTCATGAATGTGAGAGCTGGACAATAAATAAGGAAGACTGAAGACGAGTTGATACCTTTGAATTGTGGTGCTGGAGAAGCATGCTAAGAGTACTATGGACTGCTAAAAGGACTAACAGATCTGTCCTGGAAGAAGTGCAGTTGTAAAGCTCCTTGAAAGCAAGAATGGCCACACTTCGTCTTACCTACTTTGGTCATGTTGTCAGGAGGAAATATTCCCTGGAGAAGGATATCATGCTTGGTAAAGTGGAGAGTCAACAAAGAAGGGAAAGGCCCTCAATGAGATGGATTGACACAGTGGCTTCAACGATAGGCAGTGATCATGAGGCTGGCACAGGACTGGGCAGGGTTTCATTCTGCTGTGCATGGGGTCTCTATGACTCAGAGACGACTCGATGGCACCTAACAACAATATAACAGCAACAACAACATGAGAGAAGAGGGGGAATTGAGGAAATGTAAAGAAAAGGGAACATCTGAGACAAGACATTTTAAAGGATAAGATTTTGAAAGTTAAGAAAGGATGGCAAATAGAGTAGAGCAGTTTCTTAGTCCCCAGGATAAGCTAAATTATTACCAATTAAACTTCTGGGGGTAACTGCTAATTATACTAGACTACTTTACATTGCCTTCAGAGTGTATTTTTCAATGTATAAAACACTCATCTTCTTTTTTTTAGTCATTAATAAATATTGGAGGTTTAGGATGACATTCTTATGTATGGCTTTATTGAGAGAACATACCCAAATGATCAAGGGCCCCAAAGGAAACAAAGTACTCTTTTATAAACTTCTCCAGATTGTTATTAAGGTTGCATTCTGAGACACAGAATGAACAAATATTGTTTCCATTTCATTGTCAGGAGATAGACTGAAAGGAGTTAGTGATATTCCAGATTAAGACAGCAGGTAAGAAGTGGCACTGCAGGACCTCACCCAGGTCATCCGATGGCAAGTCAAGAGCTCTTCCTACCAGTTCACCAACGTGAGGTTTAGAGTCAGGTTGTACCCACAGTAAACTCCCAATTTACATCTAATCCCTGTTCTTAAGTAATAAAATGAATGCAACATCAGATATAAACTATGAAAAACTCCTTTTCTTCCCCAAAGCACAATGTAATAAAAGGCATAAGAAAGGAAATAAAAGAGAGAGAGAGAGAGAGAGTTTAGCAAAAAGGAATAAAAACAGGTAACAATAAGTTGATATGTTCTTAAGGAGTGAAATAAAGTATCACAGGAACCTACAATTTCAAAATCATGAGAGTCACACTTCTAAATTTATCCTCATGCCTGTTATCAGAAAATGCTGAAGGCAGGTTTGTCATTGAGCATGTATTTTTTTCAGTGGCCATTTTTTTCACTGAAAAAAGAAAAATGGAAAGAAGACTGCAGAAGAATTGATGCATTTGAATTGTGGTATTGGCAAAGAATATTTAACGTACCATGAACTGCTAGAAGAACAAACAAATCTGTCTTAGAGGAAGTAAAGCCAGAATGCTTCTTAGAAGTGAGAATGGCCCAACTTCATCTCTCATACGTTGTTCATGTTATCAGGAGGGACCAGTCCCTAGAGAAAGCTATTACGCTTGGCAAAGTAGAGGGTCAGCCAAAAAGGGGAAGACTATCAACGAGAAGGATTAACACAGTGGTTATGATGATGGGCTCAAGCATGGCAACAGTTCTGACAATGGTACAGAACCAGGCAGTGTTTCATTCTGTTGTGCAGAGGGTTACTGTGAGTCCAAATCCACCTGACAGCATATAACAACAACAGCAATACAACAATAACACATTTTTTTTATGCCAAAGAAAAAAAACAAAAAATGTACACTGACAAAAGCGGCAAACACCAATATGCTTTGCAGTAGTTGATGTTATTGCTAAATATGTATTTCATGTGTACTGAACTGAAAAATGAATAATGATCTAGGGATTAGATAGTTCCTATCCCACTTCTGCCCCAAACTTGGCAAGGCATCTCACTGCTCTGGGCCTCAGTTTCTGATGTGAAAAATGAAGCAGCTCAACTCAGTATTATTTATGGGTCTTTTAAAAAATTATTTGAGTCAATTAATTTCCAAGCTTTTGAGTGTATTAGAGACAATTCAAAAGACTAAATGAACAATTTTCACCTAATACAGAAAAATAAAACTCGTACATTTGAAAACTTAAAACGCACACAGAGCAGGTAAGTCAAGCCCCACAAAACCAATATATACTAAACGCTTACATAGTACTTTGGTGTGTCACAAACCACTTTCACATATTTCCTCCACACCTTAAAGACAAACTATTCATAATGACTACTTAAGCAGAAACAGAAAGCAGAGGTCTAAATCTTTCTTGTAATACTAGAGATACTAAAATAGCAATAGAGTTTCAGTGTAGTGTTTGTTTATAAAAGTCCTAGAAGCTTTTGTTACATTGATTATCCAAGGCCCATCTTAATTGTATCTGAGCTAAGAATTTTTAAAGTGAATTACATAACTCAGCTAAAACGGACTCTAAGTATAGCAAAGCTTTTTGGTTTAAGCCCCAGCGAAGGCTGAAGATGATTTCAAAAATCAGGGTTAAGCCTTTACTTTGGGAACACTGACCAGCATACTGACTGGGTCATGGAGGCTGGGGAAGCAATCTTGGTATACTTGGTTTGATTTAGGGAGCACTGCCACTCCTCGGAAGGAAGGTTGGGCAATCTATTTCCATAGTGGTATCACCTCGGAAACCCAAGGAGGGGTCTCTATGAGCCGGATCAACTTGATGGCAGTGGATTTTTGATTTTGCTAAATAAAAACAATTTCATTCACTTTCACCTTCATATTTTGATATCTGGAGACTGGTTTGTGGAATCAGGAAAATGACAGATGAGAACTGAACAGGAAATGCTATTTGGTTCATGTCCCAGGGATATTATTCAACAAAAATGCTGAGTGAGCTACTCCAAAAGCTCAGCTGGAGGGAAGGAGTTCACTATATGCTATTTATGATGCTTTTAGAAACATCTCTGGAGATAGAAATTTTGGCAACTTATACACATTCCTTTAGGCATTTCCTTATATTGGTCCCCTGCCTTCCATATAGAGAAAAAATTTATCCATCACAAAAATAAGGAGAGATGTTATCATTTCCAACAGGAACTATATGGGTTTTTGATGATGAGAGAAAAGCAAGTTCAGTGTATTTTGAGGTACTCGGTCAGAAAGTGAAAACATCTTGGTTCTGTGAATTACTGCAGACAGCCTTCTTAGGCTACATGATACTACACATTCAATATGCAATGACTTTACAATACACTTATTCTAAAGAATCAATTCAAGATATATATAAACATGTAATTCCTAACAGAAAACTATTAAGAAAGATTTATCAAGAGGCTCTATGTCAAAATACCAAAATACTTAGGTTAAAAAATAAATAAATAAAAACAGTTATGTAGTCAAAAAATTACTATTTCTACCCTAAGGCATTTGACTGCTAACCAGAAGGCTGGCAGTTCAAACCCACCAGCCACTCCTCGAAAGAAGGTTGGTCAATCTACTTCCATAGTGATACCACCTCAGAAACCCAAGAAGGGGTTGCTATGAGTAGGATCCGAGTCCACCACAGTGAATTTGGTTTGTTTTGGTAATCTCTTAAAAAAAAAAAAAAAAAAAAAAAACCTCACTGCCGTCGAGTCCGTTCCAACTCATAGAGACCCCTCCTTGGGTTTCTGAGGCGGTATCACTACGGAAGTAGATTGCCAACCTTCTTTCTGAGGAGTGGCTGGTGGGTTTGAACCACCAGCCTTTTGGTTAGCAGCCAAATGCCTTAGGCACTATGCCACCAGAGCTCTAGTCTTAATGAATTCCAGGAATCTAAGAATTGTAGTCTCTTCTATCACCAGAGATGACAACATGTAGTAAAAACTAGAATTTTATCTTCTCTCGCCCCTTAAAAAGTGCTAATAATCTGAGAAACAAAAATACACATGCAAAGAGTAATATTATCAGTTGCAGACAGATCCTAGATAATTCCCAAATTATACATTTGTTTATTTAAATTTCACATCAAAGCCCAATGTATAGCAGAAAGTTTTCTATACACTGTAGTATTTGGTTTGAAGATACATTAATATGATCTAAAATACTCATATCAAATTAAATTAGATTTAGAAATAAACTTCTAAAATTCTAAAACATATCCCTTTGCATAATAATAGTACAGCATGATAACATGTGCATGATAATATACCAATGATCTGCAGCTATTCTAGAGATGGTCTATAACGTACCTTGCCTTTGCTTACATATTCATATTTTCAAATTTTTCTTCACAACTATTTGGTTAAGTTTTTTCTCACAAGACTTTAGCAGTTAGGGACTAGGAAGGTGGTCTTAACTGTTCAAGCAACAGACAATGATTTATAATGCCTTCAGGAGCTCCGGTGGAGCTCTGGTAGCATAGTGCCTAAGGTACTTGACTGCTAACCAGAAGGCTGGCGGTTCAAACTCACCAGCCACTCCTCGGAAGGAAGATGGGGCAATCTACTTCCATAGTGATACTGCCTTGGAAATCCAAGGAGGGGTCACTATGAGTCAGGTCCAACTCAACGGCAAATAACAACAACAACAACAACAAGGAGCTTCGGTAGAGTAGTGCCTTAGGCATTTGACTGCTAACCAGAAGGTTGGCGGCTCAAACCCACCAGACACTCCGCAGAAGGAAGACTGGGCAATCTACTTCTGTAAAGATTTACTGCCTTGGAAACTCAAAGTGGGGGGTTGCTATGAGTTGGAATCAACTCAAGGGCAGAGAGTTTGATGTTTTGTTTTTTTTTTTAAGTTCAGGTCAGGTGGAGTAGGGAGTAGGAGGTTGGAGGGATGGAGAAGAGATTATCAGAATCAACAGGGAATCTACCTTGCTCCTAAACTTCTGAGCATCTGTCCCACCCTCACTCCACCAAGAATCTGACATGCTGGAAGGGGAGGAGAGTAAGAAAAAGGCTAAATATAGCATTTGCCTTTTGAAGACACTCTACAAAACACAGACCTTTATCAAAAGAAGAGCACATTTTGGGGAGATGTTAATCTAAGTTCAGAGAATAAAGGGCCCTGAAGTTTAATAAGCTTGGGAAATGCCACACATTAAATCTCCCATCACGAGACTCGCAACGCACATTAGCTCAGTAAAGATTTTGAGACGTTTAGGAGTAAAGAAATCTGTTTTATATTATTTGATAGTGTTAAAAATATATTCATTTACTAGGCTTTCTCTCAACACTGTTTTAGGAAGATACTTGAAATCCTGAAATATTTATGAAAATGGCCCATACTGTTGTCTGAGGGCTCTGTGCCAAATTAAAGTATGTATACTAACACCTTAATACAGATTTTTAAGATCATGCAGAAAGAGTTGGATTCTACTCAAGTACAAGGTTATTTACTTAGTAATGGCATCATCCAAGCTCATAGCCATCAAGTCGATTCCAACTCATAGTGACCCCCACTGGGTTTCCAAGGCTATAAATCTTTATGGAAGCAGATTGCCTCATCTTTCTTCTGTGGAGTGGCTGGTGGGTTTGAATCACTGACATTTTGGTTAGCAGCCAAATGTTTTAACCACTACACCATCAGAGCTCCTTTAATAGTATCACAGTAGTTATTAAAAGCATTAGTGTATTCAAAAGCCACTATTAGCACTGCTGGAACTTTCATTACCATTGGGTATTTGTGGCACACAGGCCACAAAGTTAAGATGGCTGCTTAATCTCAACTTTTCTAGAGAAATTATATCACTTCTTATTCCTTAAATGTATCTGTCCTTTCCCATCTCCACACCTTTGTTTTTGTGCCTTGCTCTACCTGAAATGTGTTCTCCAATCTTGGGTTTCCAAATAACAAAGTTTTACTAACCTTTCTAGGTTCACTATTTAAATGCCAACTCCTTTATGAAGTCTTTCCTGATGCTCCACAATTGGCTGACTTCTTCCTCCTTTAAAACTCCACACACTTTGCACACTGCTTAAAGCAATATCATATTCTCACTGCATAACCATAAGTCTTCTAGCCTCATCTTTCAATTGGACTGTAAATTCTTTAAGAATATGCACTGTGTCTTTCTCCTATTTAGACAAAGAAATATCAGCTTAGAAAAATGGAGCAACTTGTCTAAGGTCACTGCTAGGAGGCCACATGTTCTGACCTCCTCTAATCCCACCAGAGGAAGACAGGATTACCAGCAGTAACCCAAGGCCTATTACTGCAAGGCCAGACATGCTGCCTCCCTCCAGCCCTTTCACCAACCATTCCTCCAAAAGCACCCACCACCTCTCTCCTGGGTTCGATAATTTGCTGCAGGGGCCACACAGAGCTCACAGATTACAAGGTTTATTAAGGAAGCACCAAGCTACAATTTGCGTTCAGGAAAAATGCTCAGCCTCTCTCCCAGCCCACCGTCCCTCAGCCAACAGTCTCTCACAGTCTCTCCCCCAGCAGTGCTCGTCCCTCGGTGTCTCACTCAGCAATGCGTGTCTCTTGTGTCTCTTTCCCAGCAGCACGTGTCTCTTTCCCAGCAGCATGTGTCTCTTTCCGGCGCGTGTCTCTTTCGGCAGCACGTCTTCCTCAACCAGCAGTCAGAGAGAGCTCTGCCTCCAGGAGGCCTCCTTTTGAGCCCGGAAGGGTGGTCAAACTAGCCAATCACAGCATCAGAACTCTAAACACGTGAGAGAGAGTGGGAACCTCTCAGAACATTGTATTGTGCCACGCCCAACAGAAATAACCCAGGTGGATAGCTTCAGCAATCAGGAGCTCCTCAGTTGCTCACAGAAAATCCCACCTTGGAATTTACAGAGACTCATGGCTAGAAAAGCCACACTAAGTAATTTACTACACCGCAGTCACATAGCTGTAAGAGGCAGTGCTAAGATTCATACAAGATCTGTCTAACCCCAAGGCCCAGGTGCTTTCCCCTACCCTTCATCCTCCTCGCTCAGGTAGCAAAAGTCAATGAGTCTGATAAAAACAAGAAGAGCATAAGAAGTTTCCTACTGGAGGCAGACAACATGAAAGTTCTGTATTTCAGCCCTAACCCATTGGCTGTCTTCTGACTCAATGTTATAACTCTGTGTTCAGCTTCTAGACTTTAACTTCTCAAAGTGTATTCTGGAATGCAACATGTAATTTTTTTTGTTGTTGTTGTTAAGAGCTCTATGGGGAACTCTGGATTAAATAAGGTTAAACAGATATTGGTTGCTTACTACAAAATTTCTCAGAGGAATCAATATGCTAACATACTTTGTATATATATTTCATATTTTAGACACCATAGGACAGTACCGACACATACTTTGTTCAGTTTCATGCAGAACTATCCTTCATAAATTTCATCTAATTCAATATATCAGTGACTTGCAGGGAAGTGTTTTATTTCAACAGCATGATTTTCACAATTTAACACATATACAGCAACACATTCATTTCAAAACTATTAGATAAAGTACATTTAAGTAAAAAGTCTCAGAACCAAATGCAATAGGACTTAATGTTAGTAGGATTTAAAACTAGCAACAATCGACTCTGTGCCAGCAAGTGAGTGACTAAGCTCTACCCCCACAATGTCTGACATTTGAAAAGGGAGTCACATGGATGTAAAATATGCTTCAGACAATGATTAATATAGATTCCCTATATTTAGCTTCTACTTGAACACTTTGCCTTTTTTTCCCCATCCCTGAACCCAGTTGAGGACATAGGATAAACGTGAAGGCAAAAAATCAGGAAATTTTGATGAATGAAACAGATGAGATCAAGACCAACTTTTCTAGGAGAAAATGACATTTTCTCCCCCTTAAGTCAGTTTTAGCCTAGTTGCAGTTATTTAAAATAACATTGTGACCTCTGAGGAGGGCAACTGGGCAACCTGGATATAGCAGTAAGAAGAAACTTTTTCATTTATACTCATTTATATACCTTTTTAAAGGAGTCCTGGTATCACGATGGTTAAGCACTCAGCTGCCAACCAAAAGATCAGTGGTTCAAACCCACTAGCTAGTCTGCAAGAGAAATGATATGACAGTCTGCTTCTGTAAAGATTACAGCCTTAGAAACCCTATGGGGCAGGTTTACTCTGTCCTTTAGGGTCACTATGAGTCAGAATCAACTCCCCAGCAACGGGCTTGTGTTTTTTGGTTAATACATCTCAAATTAAAATAAGTCAAAAGCACAGCCTTTTTTTTTTTTTTTTAAACATTTGAAGAAATGATTAAAATATTCCTCTAAGCTTTGCATTTTTGCATATTTATTTGCTCCTTCATTCATTTGTTCATGTGGTACCCTGGAAAAAGTTCTGGGAAATTCAGAAATCAGAATCTTTCTGTCCTTCAGGATGATGCCTACTCTAATTAAAAAAAAAAAAAAAATCTTAGAGGAAAGAAATCACATCAACCAGTAGTGACAGCTTTATTCATGTATCTTGGGGAGTTAAGATTAAGATCATGCTTTTAAGTAGAATTCAAGCATGTATATAAGGCAGATGATCTCCTTCTCTCCATTCACAATTAATGACATGGAATATATATATATATCAATTACTTGAGTGGTTCAAGGGGCATCTTAGGAGATTTTAAGACACAAATTACAAGAGAGTGTGGTCACTGGATATGTATCATGGCATGAAAGCCCTGTCAAGACTTCTGAAAAGAAAGAAAAAATATAACATAGTTAAAAGTGGAAACAGATTCTGCAATCAGTATATATCTAGTGTTAAGAAGGAATAAAAACTGGAGATGAATGAGTAATACTGGAGGATTCCATCATCCTAAAAGGAGCCCTGGTGGCACAATGGTTAAAGCAATTGGCTACTAACCAAAAGGCTGGACATTCAAACGAGTAGCCACTCTGTGGGAGAATGATGAGGCAGTCTACTTCCATAAGGTTTACAGCCTTGGAAACTCTATGGGGCAGTTCTACTCTGTCCTATAGGGTTGCTATGAGTAAGAACTGCCTCAATGGCAATGGTTTTTTTGTTTTGTTTTTTGGTATCACTCTAAGAAGAAGCTGAGCCTCTGGTGTTTAAAACCCAGCGAAATG
>NW_006921810.1:2490004-2502605 GCF_000298275.1 Orycteropus afer afer | reverse complement strand
GCCAGAATGCTCCTTGGAAGCAAGAATGGCCAGACTTTGTCTCACCTATTTTGGTCATGTTGTCAGAAGGGACCATTCCCTGAAGAAGGATGTCACGCTTGGTAGGGTGGAGGGTCGACAAAAGAGGGGGAGGCCTTCAACGAGATGGATTGACACGGTGGCTGTGATGATGGGCTCACGTATAGCAGGGATTGTGGGGCTGGTGTGGAATCAGGCAGTGTTTCGTTCTGCTGTGCATGGGGTCACTATGAGTCAGAAACGACTCAATGGCACTTAACAACAACAACCAAGAAGAAGTGGGGTGGATACATTAAAATCATTCTAAAAAGATACATGAACAGAATTATATGCAAATCAACCTCCACACACTTGCTCACATTGTCCTCTCTACTTACCCTCTATCCTTTTATTATATTATGATGATGATTTTGAGTTTTGTTCCACATTATTCTCTATCCTAGGATCTCCTACATGGATCCCCCTCCAAGTGGTTGACAGTAGTAGTCATTACCCTCTATTCTTATGCTGTTGCTGAATTAAGAAAAAATTGATACTTCAGTCTCCAAAAAATGACAGTACAATTTCAGTTGTTTCCTCATCAGGAAAAAAAATTGTAAGAAAACATTTAAAAGAAATACTGCCCTCTCTTGGAATCACATCCTTGTTGTTGTTGTTGTTGTTGTTTGCCATCGAGTCGGCCCCGACTCATAGCGACCCCTACTTGGGTTTCCGAGGCAGTATCACTACGGAAGTAGGAATGCCCAACCTTCCTTCCGAGGAGTGGCTGGTGGGTTTGAACTGCCAGCCTTCTGGTTAGCAGTCAAGTGCCTTAGGCACTATGCTACCAGAGCTCCTTAGTCTTCTTAAATGTAAATATAGAACCAAAGTAACAGATACCATATAACATATGTCTCCACATTCAAAGGATTATTATCCAATCCTATAGTTAATATCTTTATCACACAGTAGCTCAGTACTCCTTAGTGCTTAGTTATACACACGCACTGATATGCTGAAAGGTAGAAGAACATCACCTTAAGAGAGTTGTATTTTTAAATCCTGCTGAAAAGTGTGGAAAATAACAAAGTGCTCTCTGTATTAAGGGTCACATGCAAACAAGCATTTAAAAAATCACCATAAAGTAAAAAAAAGAACTACTGTCCTATGAAATATACGCTTTCACTACATCCCCAAATCATAATATCACTGTATTCAGAAGGGAGTGGAATGTATATCATTTGGAGAGGATACAGGAAAGGGCCACAGTGACAAAATCAGGGTGGGGTGGTGGAAGGAGATGATAGGGTAACTTGTCCCTCTTCAAAATGCTCAAAAGCCCACTTGATTGGGTCAACCTTAAACAACTGGCAGACTGGCATCTGGTTTCATGAGAGGACAAAAGATATTTCAAGAAAACGTTTTATTCAGTTTGTACTTGTATTTCACAGAAATTTCAAATAACATGGATTTAAGAAAGGATTCCTTACTTTTTTCTCGTTTAATTTATTTTCCCAGTACAAGCAGTTCCTAGATTATGAACAAGTTTTGTTCCTAAATCTGTCTTTAAGTCGAATTTGTACATGAGTAACAGGTACAGTTTGTGTCTAATGTCAGTCAGTCAAATGTTTGTCTTAGTATACAGTATATAGTGTACCTTTCTATGCACAAAGGACATTAAAGAAATACTTCCAGATTCACTAAAACATCTTTAACATAATAATACAGTACTACTACTACTAATAGGAGCTCTGGTAGCATAGTGCCTAAAGGCACTTGACTGCTGACCAGAAGGCTGGCAGTTCAAACCCACCAGCCACTCCTCAGAAGGAAGGTTGGGCAATCCTACTTCCGTAGTGATACTGCCTTGGAAACCCAAGAAGGGGTCGCTATGATTCGGGGCCGACACGATGGCAAATAACAACAACAACAACAACAACACTACTACTAATAATAATGTTTTGATGCTTGAGGCAAAGTAGTGTCCGTTTGTTATTACTAACCATTGTATGTTCCTTGAATTTTTAATATAGTAGACTTTACAGGGGTGAGTTCCTAACTACAGGTTGTATGTTAAGTCAGAAATTCATAACCTGGGGACTCCCTATAACACAATGTGGTAGGAACACATATTTGGGAGTAGAATATAATTTGGATTACTACTAACTTAAAAGCAATGAAACCTCCCACTTGCCTGCAGTAAACCATTACGACAAACCCCCATTCCGAAGATGGGAAAATGTTATGTCATTTCTTCTCCAGAATGTATTTACTCAATCAGCAAGTGTTCTTTTCAAAAGCACCAAATAACCCCTTCACAAGAAGCTTGTTTGCTGAACTCTTCACACTACATCATTTCTAAATTTTTCTTCTCTCCAGTTTCCTCATTTTAACTTAATTGACTGTGAATATGAAAATATGCACTTCTTATTTGCATTTGGCTGCAGAAAAATTCTCAATGTGCATTAGGGAATATAGGGCAAATGCTGGAAGTAAGGGAGTGGTAAAAGATTTTTTAAAAAATGATTAAAGCAAAAACAAGAATATTGTTCCTCTTTTCCTACCATGGCCAAGAAGACAGTATATACATTTCCTCTACTTGTGGAGAATTACCTAATTATAGAAAGAGCATACTCTGACAATGGTATCAAAAGCAGATATTTTAAAGAGTGCTAAAAGCTAACCTCTTAGCATGGAAACCAGAAGAGAGAAGCATGGGCAACAGCAGCAGGCAGGTGATGACAGGAAGCACCATGTCAATACACAGCAGTCAGACCTTTGCCATCAGCTCTCTATTCTCTCATCTACCTAGAGCAGCCATTCCCATGCTGTGGTCTCCAGATCAGCAGCTTCAGCACCATCTGGGAATTTATTAGAAATTCAAATTATAGGCCCCACTCTAGATCTACAGAATCAGAAACTCTAGGGGTGAGACCCAGAAATGTGAGTTTTAACAAGAACTTCAGGGGGTTCTGATGCATGCTAAAATTCAAGGCCACTGTCTGAGAGGAACTTACTATCTCCCAGCTCCTCTGGCTTTTAATCATATGCCATCTTGCATTGTCCCTAAATATTTTCATGTGTATACATTCTCCAACTAATTTATAAGATCCTTGGGGGCAAAAATTGTCCCCCTTCCCTTGCTCTCACTGCCTTCTCTCACCCACCAATAACTTACATATAGCTAATAAGCAACAGGAAACATAATGAGCATTCATAATAACAAGAACTAGAGATGGGGCCTTGGGGAAAGTTCTTGCTTTTAGAATGTAACACTCCATCTACCTGACATAGATAATCCCTTTAATTATGTTCTAGGAAAAAAAAGGCCCTAGTTCTCCAATTTTATAGTCTCCAGGGAGGATTCATTCATTCTTAGGATGGAAATGCTCAGCTTCAAAGTTTGGGTGAGGCAACTGAAAAATAAATGAAATGTTGCCCCAAAAAGCTTGGTGACCTTGAACAGGAAGAAAAGGTAGCATTTCTTTATCAGAAGCACACAGTAAGGATCATATACATGGGAAGGTTCATTAGTCACCTTTGTGGCAGGATATAACCTTTCAAACTCTTTTAAAAGGAAAACATTAATTGTTTTGTTTGCCTTCTCTTTCTTTGCTGCATTCAAAGCACAAAAGACAAGTATTTCCCATAAGAGGCAGGGTGTCCTCACTATCCTCAAACAAAGCAGAACTTGTCTCTCAGTTGCTAGAGTCAGGTTCTAAGGTTAACAAATGTTGGAGGTTTAGTGGTGGTTCCTGGGGAAGACCTAACCAGAGGGGTTTCTTCCACCTGGCATCCATAAATTAAATGTGATCAGATGTATTTTGTTAGCACTGAGCATGTGTCATATTAATCTCCATGTTTAGAGATGTTCCACATTACAATAGAAAGGATCACCTGGGTCCTCTCATGTCCTGAATCCAAAACATTTTAAAAGTAGCTGACACTTCAGAGTGAGGTTTCTTCCAAGTTCTTCCATTTCTCCAATGAATACATCTGTAGGTTCTTCAAGTCCACCTGAGAAAGGGGCCCCAACTGCTAAATTTCTCTTCCATGTCCTCTTACTATATCACTGAGCCCGAATCCTTATGGAAGGTAAGAAAACCTTTTGACAGTGTATGCCAATGCATGTGTGAGCTAAATTATCTGCATGCAGTTCAAGTGGTCTAGAGAGAGGAGATGGCAGGCACCAAGTACCCATACTCAAAAACAAAATGGTATCTATGAGCCAGGCATAACCAGAAAGCAACAAGGAGCTAACAGATCTCAAAAGGAGGTGCACACTGAGGCAAGAGGCATCGAAGCCTAATTGCAACAAACTTGTTGTTGCTGTTAGGTACCTTTGAGTTGGTTCCAAATGCACAACAGAAAGAAACACTACCCAGTCCTGCACAATCCTGTCTGAACTCATTGCTGCAGCTACTGTGTCAATCCATCTCACTGAGGGTCTTACTCTTTTTCACTGACCTCCTTTACTAAGCATGATGTCTTTCTCCAGGGACTGGTCTCTCCTGATAACATGTCCAAAGTCATCCCCAGTTTGCCATAAGCTTAAGGTTGGGAAGAATCCTAAAGATAACAAAGGTCAAATTTCCCTCTTGCTTGGTGAGAATGGTAAAGGTCTTCTGATGGAAGTTATCCATTTAAAAAAAAAAAATTTTTTTTTCTTACAGACCTGAGTTTGAAGGCTGAGATTTATATCTATGACACACACAGCTCATGATAAATAGCCCTTGGAGAAGTATTCAAGTTAAATCTAGGTTTTCAGTGAAACACCAGAGCAAACATTAGACTTTGAGAAAAAAAAAGCAAGCCTTTGTCCTTGGCTGGACTCTTGAGAACCTACACTTTCCAGAATGTAGCAATGTTCCCTTCTCTGTGGTTAAAATAGTAAAACTTTCCTTTTCCTCTGCAGTTTGGGTCCCCCAGCCTGTGATTGGTTGCCTAGGTGCAGAAGTCATTCCCAAAGGGTTTAAAAATAGCAAAGGCTTTTTGTCACATGCTAGGTTAAGACTGCTGTGCACAAGAATCAAAAAAACATGAAATCTTTTTTCTTTCTCTCCTGTGTCATTAGGGAAAATGGACATCCATACCTCCCTCCCTCAACATGGAGCTCCAAGCACCATAGTTGTACCCACATGGAGACTCTGTAGTAAAGGGATTTATGGTGAACAATTTGTGGCAAAATATACGAGTATGTTGAGTTTCCAGGGGCCTGTTTGCTTGGAAATTAATTCCTCTAAATGCAGTAAAACCTATGAAAGCTGGGAACTGGGTAAAGTATAAACTTGTCAGAGAAGAAAAACTTAAATATTTGCCACTAATAAACAGTGGCAGAAAAGTGGTAAGACTGTACTGTCAAAGGTGGAAAACTGGTGAGACACAGAAAAATGAGGCAGTCCCACTGAGTTCCAGCTCTCACAGGTTTCACTGTATAAAATTGAGCAGTGCCAGCCTGTAGCAATTGCACAGTGGCTGTAGTAACATACAGGAAGCACTTTCAGAAGAGGTTTGGGCTTTGGTGGAAAGCACAGAGAATTTCTTCCAATATCTTGGTTGTGAATATCCCCCTATAAACCATCTATGCTGATGAAGCTAGGCATGGTGTACATATGGAACACTAAAATAATCAGGATCTCATTCAACATCAATATAATTTTCCTTGTTCTCCTTCAACTCTAGGGCAGCACAGTTTGCTACCATTCTAAGCTAACAAGTATGGCAGGGAGTATACACACACATAAATACACTCACAAAATCAGAGTGGTCTCCAAGTTCTTCCCTAAGAAGTCCTTGAACACTTGAATTACTGTCACAAGTCATTCAAACTTGAATTACAAGATGCAGGAATCTTCTACTTCAAACACTGAACCACTTGCATAACCATGAAGGATAAATTATTTTGTATCATTTCTGTACAACTTGTACAGTTCCTACAAAAGTAGATTTGATCCAAAGAATTAATGGAAACAAGGTGCCACAGAGGTCATCAAAATTCCCATGAAACCTATGTTCTCACACTTCTCATGAATACAGTAACTGGAGCCCATTCAAACGTTTCTAGACTAGAGCTTACAGCAAATGTGAGAAAAGTGTGAAGAGTGTATCATTGCCTGACTCTGAAAGAGAACTGTGTGAAAAGGGCTATAGTTTGTGTGCAATGTCATTAAATATTAGCAGACTTGAAGATAATCTAAGACAACTAAGAGGAAGACAGGAGCTACAATGACAAAGCATCCCTCAGAGCTATTCTGGCTGTACATCCATCATGCTGGTTACAAACACTCTGACCCAGGAGTCCCATATACTCCTCGGTTTAAATCCCAGCTACTAGCTATGTTACCTGAACAAGATTTATTTAACCTTTTCATTAACTCCTGTGACATACAGTGCCCACCTACATTTTCTACCTCTGGGTTTTAGTGGGAATCTGATATCCCACTTTCAGTGCATACTGCCATCTGCTGGAAGCCTGTATGACTGTGTGAACCTGAAGAAATGGGCCTCATCCTACCAGTCCCAGTGCCAGAGATCCTTTGGGTCATATGTGTCCCACTAATTGTATCAAAAGCCACATTACCTTAAAAAAAAATTATTTAATTGAAAATGCCTTCCATTACTGAAAACACATGGTTTCAACAAAAAATTCAAGGCAGAAAATAATTCAGTCTTGAAAGAATTAAACTGTGTTTCCACATCTGTAAAACAGGGAAAGTAATAAAACTTATTTGATGATGTTAGGATTAAATGAGAATATCTGGAAGACACTTAGCACAGTGCCTACCACACAGGAAATCCTCAATAACTTTTAGATATTTTTATTTAATTTCTAAAACTCATTCTAGACCGCTCTTTTAGGTGAGACATCCAAATCCAAAAGAAAAGCAGCATTTCCATCTTGCTTCTTGAGAGATGTGCTAGAGTCTTAATGGATGGAACCAATTTACATTTAGAAGCTTATGGGCACAGAGGACTGCCAAGCAACATCTTGTTATGACCACAATGGAATCAGATACAAAGCTGCTATAAATATCTAGGGAAGTAGATTGCCCAGTCTTCCTTCTGAGAAGTGGCTGGTGGGTTTGAACCACCAGCCTTCTAGTTACTAGTCAAATGCCTTAGGTACTACACCACTAGAGCTCCTTATAAATATCTAGAAAACTAGTATTTTTAACATCTCAATAATGAAGATAGCCTTGATTTTTGCATTTATAACAATAAAGTTTTCATTATTAATCCAGTCAAGTAATTCTTCAATAGTACAAATAAGTACCACGCTCTTAATCTATAAAAGAAGAAAAGAGACAATCAGGATCAGTAAGTCCATTCCAGATAAATGATCCTCAGTCTTTTAAGAATCTGAGAACATGAGTCTATGCTGGGGATTGCAACATAGGTGTTTTAGTTTGAATGTTTGTAAACATATACAGTGCTGCATGACAAACTATCCCAAAATTTAGTGGCTTAAAACAATAGGAGCATTTATTTTGAATCTGTAATCTGGAAGGACAGGGCATACTTTATCTCTGCTTCACTCAGTGTCTTCTGAGCCAGCTTGAAGGCTGGGGGCTGAAATGTCTGAAAGCTTGCTCACTCAAATGTCTGTCGCCTGAACAGCTGGGGCTCCTCTGGCCTCCCCCTCTAACTCAATGTAGTTTTTCCACATGATCTGTCTAAAACGCTTTAAGGTACTTGGACTTCTTACATGTCAGCTCTGGGCTCCCACTGCACATGTCACAAAAAAGAAAGCGCCAGGAGGAAGCTGTATCCCTTTCTATGGCCTAGCCTTGGAAGTCATGCAGCATCAATTCCCCTGTATTCTACTGCATTCTATCCCAGGCTGAAGGGATGGGAACACAGAGGCCCACTTCTCATTGGAGGAGTGTCAACACCACACTCCAAGAAGAGTACACAGGATAAGATATATATTGGTGATACCATCTTTGGAAAATATAATCTGCCACAGTGATCTTACCTTTCACATACTGTATCAGTCAGGGTTCTTGGCTTCAAGGAAGAGAAACCAATTTTGAGTATCTTAAAGGGGCTAAATTAAGTTTATTTGGAGGATATTGAGAACTCCAATACTTAAAAGAAAAGCTCGGAACTAGCCTTGAAGATAAGCCAGAATCAAGGGATGCTTGAAGGAGGCTGGGAAATAGGAGTCTCAGTCACAGAACAGTCTAGTTAAGAGGCCTTGTTTATCATTACTGCAATGACTGGATGGAGCCTTTGTGAGATAAACAGTTAAGGTGATTGGTTGTTAACCAAAAGGTTGTAGACTTGATTCTACTCAAGAGACACCTTGAAAGAAAGTCCTGGTGGTCTATTTCAGAAAAATCAGCCATTGAAAACCCTACGGATCACAGTTCTCTGACAAGACAGTGATGTTGCTGGACTCTCATCATCACCACTGCTAACAAAAATAAACTGTCTCTGCATCTTTGACTTCGAGATTCAAAGTTCTGGCTGGGTGATTCTAATTGCCTTAGCCTAAGTTATAGCCCCAAGGCCTAGCTTCCAGGGGACAAGCTGATGAAGGATCTGACTCCTTCTGGGGAAGGGATCCTGACCTTCACAAGGGCCCATACAGCATTGGGGTTCACATGATGGGTAACCAAAAGCCCAGCAAATGTCTGATATACACAGAACAGTAATAGTCCCTTTCTACATTCTGAAATGAAAGATAGTATCATTTTCTGGCAGCAAAAGGAAAGAACAAAGTCTGTTTAGTAATCAGGTTTTAACCTGGAATAAAGGCCAAATCCTCAATCTATGATGTAAATTCATTTCCTTAATACAGTAAAATGTATTCAATTAACTAGTTAAGATAATAAACCTACTGGAGGAATATCAGTGTCTAACATTATGGACATCCCAGAAATACAAAGTTAGTTGTTCTCATTACACAGGATGGGTTTGGATATACTCAGTGTGAAAAACCAAAGTAGGCTCACTGCCATTGAGTTGATTCTGACTCAACTGCCATTGAGTTGATTCTACTCTGTCCCACAGGACAGAGTAGTAGTGCCCCCATATGGTTTCCAAGGCTGTAAATCTTTACAGTAGACTGCCTCATCTTTCTCCTGTGGAGCAGCTGGTGGGTTCAAACAGCTGACCTATTGGTTAGGAGCTGAGCCTTAGCCAGTGCTCCACCAGTGCAAGGGTAGGTAGTATTCCAGTCTATCTGTAGGTCAGCCATTCTGAATTTAGAAAAAAAAATTTCCAAGCTATGAAACGAGATGGATTGACACAGCAGTTGCAACAATGGGCTCAGGTATAGCAAGGATTGTGAGGCTGCCGCAGGCCCAGGCAGTGTTTCATTCTGTTGTACGTAAGGTCACTATGAGTTAGAGCCAACTTGACGGCCCCTAACAACAACAACAGGAGCTCTAGTAGCATAATACCTAAGGCACTAGACTGCTAACCAGAAGGCTGGTGATTCAAACCCACCAGCCACTCCTCAGAAAGAAGGTTGGGCAATCTACTTTCGTAGTGATACTGCCTCGGAAACCCAAGGAGGGGTCACTATGAGTCGGGGCCGACTCGATGGCACATAACAACAACATTTATAACATGGCTTTTGTCAAAGAGTGATGCCCATGTTCTCATTAGAAATAAGAATACCCTTGCCTTAGCCTTCACAACAGAAGGAAACTCTCCTTGCCTTGGCTTTACTAGCATCAGGAAGGGAGATGCTCTGTTAGGGTAGGAAGAAAAGACTCTCCACGAAAGTTCATATGGAAGGGTGTTCTGCACACTCAATTTTTTTAAAATCATCTTTTACACTACCTGAAAAGAGATCAAAGTCCTACAAAAAATTTTGAATGAAAATTCTGACAGACAAGTAACTGATTTTCCCAGAATTCTAAACTAATACTTTTATGTTTTTTTACATAATGTATTTTGTTGTTGTTTTTGAGAATATACATAGCAAAATATACACCAATTTCTACATGTAGAAATTGTATTTCTACATGTACAATTCTGTGACACCGATTGCTTTGAGTTGTACAACATTCTCATCCTCCTTTTCTAAGTTGTTCCTCCCCTAGTTACATAAACTCACTGCCCTTAAGGTATTTTTACATATGTTTTGACTGTGTCAAACTAGTAATACATTTAGTGTTTTCTTATATTGCTTCACGACAAATTAAAACACAGTAAAAATTTTTACTATGTGGCACATCTCAAGCACTAATTCCAGTTTGTTCCCTGACCTGTAAGTGAGCATAAAATAATGAAGAAATGCAACCTCCATAAGGACATGAACCTTAACTGGCTGTCTAGCTCACTACTATATCCCCCGTTCCTAGAATAGGGCCTATGGCCAAGTGATCAATAAACATCAGGACTTTTTAAGGGATGGAGGAAGAAGAAGATTGGAAAAAAAAAAAAAAAAAAGCAAAAGAATTAAGAAAATATATTAATGGATTGTTTTATGAAAGATATTCAGGCCACTGATGTCTTTTTTCATTAGTGAGTGCTCATTCATTTCTTCTGGACAGTGAATGCTATAAATAACCTCCTGAACCTTTCCCTTCCAAAATTCAAATGCCTCATCTCTTTGCCCCCCCAAAACTGACATAAAATGGCCAATATACATTCTTAAACCATTGAGTGATGGCCAGCTGTTAGCTTCAGCGCATACTAAAAGCCCATATCGTCTTTCAGCACTGCAGGAGTGTCTTGCTCTGGGCAAAGACTTATTCCTCTGAAAATGATTGCTGTGAGTAGATAGAGAAAAGATCTGTGTTGTACAAAGCATTGCGTTAGTGTTCAGAGACTGCTTGAAAAAATAAATAATGGAAAAAAACGGAGGCTTTAATTAAAACATACCAGTGAACATTTTTGGTTAAAAAAAAAAAAATGTTCCAATGATCTATCTGAATATATAACATGAACCACAATGGAGATGGGACATTTTAATATAAACTTGGATAAAGAAAAAACAAGAAGCTCTGGTAGTGCAGAGGTTAAACATTTGGCTGCTAACCAAAAGATCAGCAGTTCAAATCTACCAGCTACTCCATGGGAGAAAGATGAGGCAGTCTGCTTCCATAAAGATTTACAGCCTTCGAAACCCTCTGGGGTAGTTTACTCTGTCCGATGGGGTGACAGGGTCGCTATGAGTTTGAATCGATTCTAGGGCAGTGGGTCAAAGAAAAAAAATGACACCTAAATTTAAAATATTCTTCAATATTATACAAAATAAGAGAGAGAGAGGGAAGATGTAATTTAGCTACAGAGTCTCCCAAAATGAAATCAATCAGTCTTAAGATTGGAAATAACCTTGAGAAATATCTGACCATCCACTACACTTTAAAGGACATCTCAGGAAGATTTAAGAGTCTACAATACAATCAGACCAATAGAGAATTATTAGTATGCTTAGTCTTGTTTAGATGGTTGACATGTTGTACTTAGTTTAACAGACAAGTATTTTAAAATGATTCCTTGTTTAGCTTTAATTTCTTGGTGTTTCAGTCCTAAAACCATTTCCTTTTACTTTGCCGTTAGCAGAGATGAAGAACAGCTAATCCCCACAATCTAGAATAGAACATTTCATGTAAAGAGGACTTTTACGATAATATTATAACCTTTCCACTCTTGCTCCTCTGGAGTAAACCAGGATCTATTTCTTTAATCACCGCCCCCCTTTTTTTAAGATGCCATTGTTATATACTTTTGATTCCTATAAACCATCTTTTCTTCTCACTAAAGTTCAAATTCTATTCCAAAAAAGGATTTGAACAGTCCTAATTATATGAAAATAGTTTAGAGAAATAAAACAGCAGACTTTGAAACTGAAGCCTTGACATTTATATATATTTTAAAGCTGGGGTGAAAAGGGAATAAAATTGTCTAAAGCATCCCAGAATAGATCCTTGGATTTCAAGCCAATTACTTTGAAGTTACCTATTTAAATATCGAGCTTTGGATTCAATCAAAGGGTCAGGCTATTTAATTTCTGAGAAATTACAGAGGTGTGCTCAGTAGACGAGTGGGCAAGTCCCACTTGTCTACCAAGATTTTAAAATAACTACTCTTTCCCACAGCTGCCTTCCCTCTTTTTATATTATTATTTCACGATTCACCAAGAGCTAAAATTATGTTACATTTGTTTAAATATTACAGAAGACAAATTTAAATAATTCTCTATCAATTATTCTGTTTTCATAAATTGTGTGTAAAGACCTGTCTTATGTGGGAGGCCCTCAGTAAGTCTAATTATGAGCTTCAGAACAACTAATTTACAATTTTAAGCCTTTAGATTCAACAGCTTTAAAGCCAGTTACCTGCCACAACACAGAGCTGACAGAAAACTGTTGCAGTTCAGGAGTTACCACGGAGACACAGCAATGGTGCTATGAGTATCTGTCACAGTCACCATCCTGTCTGTATCATGGGTCTTAGGCCACCGTGATGTCATCAACTGATTCACTGTTCATCACTATGACCTTGCAAAAACGACAAGGAGGCCACATGTTCCGACCTCCTCTAACCTTACAAGAGGAAGACAGGATTACCAGCAGTAACCCAAGGCCTATTCCTACAAGGCCAGACATGCTGCCTCCCTCCAGCCCTTTCACCAACCGTTCCT
>NW_006921810.1:2464300-2489876 GCF_000298275.1 Orycteropus afer afer | reverse complement strand
CCAAGAGTCTCTCACAGTCTCTTCCCAGCAGTGCTGGTCCCTCGGTGTCTCACTCAGTGATGCATGTCTGTTGCGTCTCTTTCCCAGCAGCACGTGTCTCTTTCAAGAGCACGTGTCTCTTTCAGTAGTGCGTCTTCCTCAACCAGCAGTCAGAGAGAGTTCTGCCTCTAGGAAGCCTCCTTTTGAAGCCAGCAGGGTGATCAAACTAGCCAATCACAGCATCATAACTCTAAGCACCTGAGAGAGAGTGGGAACCTCCCAAAACATTGTTTTGTGCCACTCCCAACAGAAATACTCCAGGTGGACGACTTTAGCAATCAGGATCTCCTTAGTTGCTAATAGCAATTCCCACCTTGGAGTTTACAAAGACTTATGGGTAGAAAAGCCACACTAAGTAATTTACTACACCACAGACCTACACCATAGCAAGTGGCTCTTAATTATCACGTTGTTGTTGTTGTTGTTATGTGCCCTGGAGTCGGACTGACTCATAGCGACCCCTCCTTGGGTTTCCGAGGCAGTATCACTATGGAAGTAGATTGCCCCATCTTCCTTCCGAGGAGTGGCTGGTGGATTTGAACCGCCAGCCTTCTGGTTAGCAGTCAAGTGCCTTAGCCACTATGCTACCAGAGCTCCCTTAATTATCACAGTGGTATAATTTTTTAAGTGTATGATAAATATAAAATTCTTTGTGAACCATTGGAACACTATTGTCTTGATTTCCAAATAAATTATTATATTCTTATATTCTCAGATTACTTTAGGAGGACAATTGCTTCTTGTCCTTCAACAACCTACATTCTTTTTTAGATGGAAGGAGGAAGGACTTTTTAACAGTGGTGAAAGGGTAGTTACAGCATGACCCTAAGAGCCTTTATGTGGTACTTTACCTGGCGTTGTAGCCTTTGTTCACATCCTGCTTTACAGGGTGTATGTCCCTCTTCCCCAAAGGCAGCATTGGGAAGGGAATGTGGCAGGTGCTACCAGCAAATACCCTGGCCCCAGGACAAATTCTGAATTGTCACTACCACAGAGATAGGTATCAGGAGGGACTGAGTAACAGTGACAGGTGAACAGGAGCAGATGCTGGGGCAGCACATGATTACTACAGCAATAGACAAGCCAAGACTAATGTATCACATAGCAATGCCTGAAGCACTTGCCATGGTCTGTAAGCTCCATGCAGCTACAATCTTCCTAGAGTTTTCCTGGCTGAAGAGAATATTCCCATACCCACTGAAGTCTGCAATATCTTCCTTGTGAGTATTGAAAATGAGCCCAATTTCTATGCATACAAACATTTGTGTACATACACATACAAACGGGCACACACAAACACACACAACACCAAAGGCAGGAGCTATAAAAGAAAAGATTAATATCCTATTTCATCAAATCTAAGACTTAGTTTTTTCATATTTCTATACCTCTGAAATCAGGATGCGCCATACAACTTAGGGTTCTTAGAGTCAAAGAAAAACAATAGATCTGATGACATGAAAACAAAACTTTACAACTTCTATATGGCAGGAAACACCGTATACACTGCTAAAAGGAAAAACTTAAAAAAAAAAAATTCACAACAAGCAGAACATAAGATAACCTTAAAAATTAGAAGATTTTACAAATGAAACCCAAGCTGAGCAAATTATAGGGAAATGGGCATAGGACGTGAATAGAGAATTCATGAAAGAAGAGACCGAACATTTTTATATTTAAATAGTTATACTGTTACTATTACTACCTCAATTCTCCTAAAAGTCCAGTTATTAATTTTAGCTAAAGAAAAGGGGAAAGGAAATACCTTTCTCTATTCACAGGCACTGTACTTCTAGATTTCACAAACATGAGCTAGCTGAAGACTCAAAACAACCCTGGCAAGCCAGATATCATTGTACAGATTAGGAAAGCAAGGATTATAAAAGCTGAGTAATTAATGCAAATTTTCAGAACAGGTATGGTGAAGCTCAGATTCCAAGTTCAGAGCTCTTAAACTACTTTTGAATGGAGCACAATTCTAGAAACTCTACTGAGATAAAAGATGCTCCCCTGAGAATAAGGGGTTGGAACTAGTAGTTTTAAACCTGAAGCAGTAACTATTACTCTTGGGGCCAGAAGTATAACATTTCATGAATTAGCAATGTTTTATCCAGCTGTGTAAGAGATTACTTAAAGTTCTGTATGCAATTATCTTCCCTTGGAAAAGGAGATGTTACGTATCATAGTAAATATATATAGATTCAAAGTTATGTGTATTTGATTTAAAATAGAGATAGCTTGGTACTAATAATGAAGCCATGATCAGGGGTACATCTTAACTCCTAAGCGTCATTAAACTCTATAGTCTATCTACCTCAGTAAAATAAAGCAGTAGTAAAATAAAGCAGTTGTGTCAAGAATAACTAGATGCTTATTTCATCTAGGTTTTAGGAGACAGTAAGCAAATGAAAAACAAACCCCATACTTTTATCGACTAGGTTTTAGGAGACAGTAAGCAAATGAAAAACAAACCCCATACTTTTATCGAAACACATTCAGGAAGAGGCGCCAGTAGAAAACGGGTCCTGCTGTAGTGTTCAGAGGGGAAGGAGTGTTAAATAAATGGTCTGACACACACTGGGGATGTTAATGTTATAGTCATGCTGCACAGGTGAGGCCCTGAAACCTGGCCTAATTCTCCAGCCACCCCCATACTGAAATCTTGGCAGGCACCTCGACGACAAGCGACAGTCCAAGAAGTCACCAATGCTGCCTCTGCTGTCAGCTACATCTCTAGGTGAAAAACACCAGGACTCTCCCTTCCTGAGAAGGACTGGGAGAACAAAACAACGGACAGGCAATAGGTGTCATTTGCACATGTGTCCACCATCCACTGAGAAACAGCTTTCTAAAATATCAGGAATTAAGAGTGCTTAGTTTGACGCACGTGGTTGGGTCACAGAGGATTAAAACAGGATGCCTCCAATTCCTCAGTCTTAGAAGCCATTCTACAATATCAGCCTGAGGATTATATAATACTTTCTCAACTTCTATCAAAGGCTGATATTTCTTCAGAGCCTTTTCTCAGATCAGCTTGTTCTTTTAAAAACCAATTTTTTTTCTCCAACAACCAAATGTAATCCAAGAGAAAGTCACATGGTTTAGGTTATTTGGCTTGAAATGAGTTAGTCATTTTTCAGAATGTGTTAACTATATTAAAGTGATATAAGTAGTCTGCCCTGGAACACAGACTCCAAAAAAGTTTAGACACCAATTGAAGGGATTAAACCAAAATGACTCTTTTCAGCATAACTGTTTAACCTTGAGAACCACAGCATGCCACTAACTGTCAGTAGCAATGTCACCTGCATTTCACCAGCAATGCATCAAAACATCACTGCTATTTTTTAACACAATAATAAAGGAGAAAATTAATCTTATTTTTAAGTATTTCATCAAAAAATACTCAAGGTTTACAATTGCTTGTAATGTTGACCAAAAAGAAATTTTATTCAGGAAAAAATTTTCTTCCAGAGTTAAACAGGGCTTCAAACCAGTTCATTATGGTTTAACCCTCTGCTGAGAATTTGTATTTCTACCCCAGATATACTGAATGAGAATCTATATTTTAACAAGATCTACATGTATACATAAGAATCTCCTGAGGATCTTGTTAAAATGTAGATTCTCATTCAGTATATCTGGGGTGGAAATGTAACTTCTCAGTAGGGGGTTGAATGGAATGATCAGGTTCAAAATCCTGGATTTAAACATCTAAGGAAAAGGGAGGAAGAAGAGGAAGGCCATAAAATGTGAAGTGACAAGGAGAGTTACCTATAACTAATAAAATGCTAGTAACATCCTAACAGTACAAGGTATGTAGATGAGTATACAGGAGGAGGCAAAGAACCAAGAACATTTAGATATGTGTCCTTAAAATCTGAATTAAAGAACAGAAATACAAACAACAAGCCTGTTTGTCCTCCTGCAAAAAACAGAACACAGAACTGATTTTAGGCTAAAATAATAAATGAAAATCAGATTTTAGGATTCCTGCTAAATCAATGAATGCTACAGGTACTTTTAAGAGTTCATTAAAAATTCAAAAACACTCAAGTAATTTTCCAGTAACTACATATTATTTGCTGATCATCTTCCTTCTCAGGTCTTTTAATAGTTATAAGATAAATTGATTTTAAGAGTATAAAATGGCAACAGAAGAAAGCCTCTGTTTGAGTCCAAAAACTAGACAGAGAGATCATGAATTAGAAAAAGAGATGTAATCAGATGTCCTATTAATTGCTCAGAATAGCTCATGAATAGAGACAAAGAACCTAAAACACAAAGGGGAGTGAGTTATTTGGGGAAAGATGATTTTCCATTACCTTACCTTCGTATTAACAACAACAACAAAAAAAAAAAACTCACTGCCATCGAGTCGTATCCAACTCACGGCGATCCGTCCTTGGGTTTCCGAAGCAGTTATAACTACGGAAGTAGATTGCCCAAGCTTCCTTCCAAGGAGTGGCTGGTGGGTTTGAACCGCCAGCCTTCTAGTTAGCAGTCAAATGCCTTAGGCACTACACCACCAGAGCAGAAATCACATTCAACTAATAAAGTGGTTTTAAGGTGAAAATCTTAAAAGTAAAAGACACTTGATACTTGTATTATGTGGCGATGCATACCATATTTCAGTAATATTATTCTCATCATGAGCACATTATCATCTAAAATAATACTAAATAATTAGTACTAAGAATTAAGTACTAAATGTTGAGTATTTCTAAAGGGAAATGTGGATAAATCATAAATTGTGCATATGGCATGGATCTTTCCAATAAAGCAAAATTACTAAGGCCTCACAAGCTTGAAGCCTATGGTAAAATCTAAAAAACAGTTCCACTGGCCTTTATAATTTATAACACTAATAAAAAGAAACTGTCCTCTTAATGTTAAAAGCCCAAACAGTGTGTCTGTATGGCCATTCTGCATAGTACTAAATACAAAGCAGCTACTTCATAAACAGGAGGATTTACTTGCTTGGGATTCAGAAGTGCTTTAGCAAGTACCTTTCTGGGCATTGAGAGGAGAAAAACTCCCTGACTATGTCCAATAGATGCAGAAAAAAGCCACAGCAGCTGTAACAGTTAAGAAAAATATAAGAGGTGCCTTACTGAGTAAGATCAATTGTCAACTTGCTATTCGGTCTCTGACAGAAATAGCAAAATATATTTTAAGAAGAACACATTTGCCCTCCATGACATCAATTACCAATGCTCAGGGACACACATTTCACATGACATGCTTCTTTAATAACTTGCTATGAATCTACCACCCACTACTTAAAGGGTATTAATTTGTATTAAGTGTGTATCAGTCATTGAAATAAAGAATTTTCTACTTGTATCTGAAATTTTGCTAAAAGACAATTTACCTTATAACAAAATTAAGAAAAAGGCAGTAATTTTGACACTAATTCATGGGGACTAAGCACCACAATTGCTATGTGTCTTAAAGTGGTTTCATAGTAGGCAATCCTACAGCATAGATCTCAAGGCCAACACTAAAATACAACTCTTATGACCTTCAATCTGCCCTAAAATTATTTTTTCACAGCTTTAAAATGTTTCTTGACATGGAACCTCAATTTGCTCTACTCAGGTGCTTCATGATTTCACAGGCTTGGATCACATCTCCTCAGAGACTTCTTCTTGGAAATCCTTAGTCATTATGCTGAAGTCACTTCATATCCTCAATTACTAACTTTTCCAGAACCCCTCAGCTCTCAACTTTCTGATATTTGGCATCAGAAATGGATACATCAGAAACACATTAAGGCCATGGCAAAGAAACCAGATTTTTAAAATTTGTTTTATTAAAAAAAAAACAATCCTGCGAATGGGAGTACTCCCATGAATATATATAAGTTTGACAGAGGCTATCTCTACCCACATGTTTATATGTGCTGCAAATATACCCATGAATACAGCAGAGCATACAGGGGACAAAATTATGAAAACATCTTAGTCATAACCAAACACCTTGAGGGAATGAGTCACTGGGTATAGAGTCTCAGGACCATAGTCTCGGGGAAAATAAGGTCAACTGGCATAACACAGCCCACAAAGTCAATGTTCTACATCCTACTTAGGTAAGAAGTAACTGGGGTCTTAAAAGTTTTTGAGTGACTATCCAAAGTACAACTATTGGTCTCTCCCCATCTGGAACAAAGAAGACTGAAGAAAATCAATGACACAGGAAACAATTAGCCCAAAGGAATAATGGAGCATATGAACCCTGGGCTTGAAGACCCTGAGACCTGAAGAACTAGATGGTCCCACTGCTGACTACTCTGAAACTGATCACAATAGGAGATCCTGGATAGAGTGGGAGAGAATGTTAAGAAAAACAGGCTTACTGGTCTGATGAAGGCTGATGGAAGCCCTGAAACTACAGCCCTTACACACCCTTCAAGCTAGGACCCGAACCTACCTGCCATGACTCAATTGGCAGCCAAATGATAGACAGACCTGTAAGATTAACAGCAGTATCAGGAGAGTATGTACTCATCACAACTGATCAAGAGGATAGCATTCACCCACAGATATTGTGAGGAAGGCAGGAAAAGATGGGAAAAATGAAGGGAGAGTGGGAGCAGGGAAGAAGTGGGAAGAATGCTGTTACAATGTGGTAGCTGCAGTAAATGTCGCAAAACAGAATGTATATGGATTGCTGAATGGAAAACCAGTTTCCTCTGTAAACTTTCACCCAAATTACAATTAAAAAAAAAAAAAAAACTTCCTCATTTGGCTAGTTTTTATTGACCTTTGTAAGTATGTTGTCTTCATCCAGCAGCCAAAACCTGAAGCTTGGACACTTGGTACATTCAAACCCATTATTTTATAAATTAATCAGATATTTTAGTGTATGTGTTTATTTACATTTGCAACTCTAAATTCATTGCCAATTTTTCTACCCACTCATAAGATGTAAACTTCCTAGACAATCTTGGCTAATACTTTACCATAAATTTCTGCTTGCTTCTATCCTTCATACTCTATCTTACACCTCAGTGATGATTATAGCCTTAGGCCTTTCCTTGGGAACAGAAATGGTACCATGTACATGCTGGTGGTTATCCATGAGGACAACATTCATGGCTTATTCATTTCTTTATGCCTGGAGCCTGGCAAATAATAGATGTTCAAAAAATCTTCGCTGGAAGAATTGATAGATATTTGAAACCAACTATGTAATGTAAAGATCCCTGGTGGTACAATGGTGAAGCATTCGACTGCTGAATGCTGAAAGGCTGGTGGTTCAAACCCACCAGCTGAAAGGCTGGTGGTTCAAACCCACCAGCAGCTCTGCAGTAGAAACATCTAGTGATCTGCTTCCATAAAGATTACAACCTAAGAAACCCTATGGGTAAACAGTAATTTACCCATTACTATAGGGTAGTTCTTCTATGTCACATGGGGTTGATATGAGTCAGAATCTATAGCACACAATGATATTGACTAAAAGTAAATAAGTGAATTACTCTAGAATTTTACTTTTCATTTATATATCCTTTCATGCATTTCTTCTGGGACCAAAGCAGATGGTGATCAAGAAAGATAGGGGAGAGGGGGTAAGGTACCAGGAGCTGGGGGTGGAGATAAGTTTCTGAGATGTCTTTAGGGCATGATTGGGGGGGGGTCAATAGGGTGTCTATAGTTCAAGATAGCATGGTCCCCCTCAACTCACTATTATCAAGTTGGATCCAACTCACAGCAACCCTTCCTTGGGTTTCCAAGGCAGTATCTCAATGGAAGTAGATTGCCTAATCTTCCTTCTGAGGAGGGGTTGGTGGGTTTGAACCACAGGCTTTCTGGTTAGCAGTCAAATGCCTTAGGCACTATGCCACCAGAGCTCCTACACAGCATGGTAACAAACCTAATAAAATATTCTGAGTAAGGGAAGTAGAGACTCTGAGGTGCTCTGTCATAGAACTTTCAGGCACTGCTGAAACCAGCTTCTTTACCTATCTAAAGTTCCTTAGTCTACCCACATCCACACAGCTGGTTTTTCCATCTCAAATATTTCCAATAGGTTAAGGTCGTCTCAGAATAAACTAACAGTAGGGTCTCAAACTGCAGGGGACTATGAATACCCAAGGAGCTCTGGTAGCATAGTGCCTAAGGCACTTGACTACTAACCAGAAGGCTGGTGGTTCAAACCCACCAGGCACTCCTCAAAAGGAAGGTTGGGCAATCTACTACCTTAGTGACACTGCCTTGGAAACCCAAGGAGGAGTCCTTATGAGTCGGGTCCGACTCAATGGCAAATAACAACATGTATACCCAAGAATTGAACTCTTGTCTCTAGAAAAGAGTATTCAAGGAGGCCAGAGTGGGTCATGAGGGTTTCATGCAGAAAGGACAACTTACTTGAAGAATTAGGCTTATTAGTGTGATCAAGAAGCCAACTATTGGTTATAAATTGTTAATGTTTCAAATTGGCAGCAACACACTTTATAGCTATGCAATCTATAAAATACCCCCCCCTCAAAGTCTCCTAACTTCAGAGGCACACTTTGTACAGGTACTGGCCACATTTCACCTAAATCAGAGTTAGGACTTGGGGGTGAAGCTTTAATGAGAAATGTTACCCTGTTTCACCACTGGGACTTATAGTCTCCTGGGACTAATAATGATGGACCAAACTAAATTTCAGTAAGAAACAATGACTTCATCACAAAAGGCATTTAGTGGACATAAGGGAAGATATACAAGTGCCAAAAGGAAAACAGTAAAGTTAGTTAGCTGGTAGGCAGCATGGATATCTCAGGAGCTGAGAAAGGAGGTAGGAAACTAAAGGAGGACTAGATAGCTGTGGGCCTCTTTTCTAGGGAATGTTTTGAATGTAGTCTCCAAGTGTGCATTTTAAAAATTCAATAGACATGAGTTTAAAATCACTATTTTAATCATAGTATTTTCTTTGTCTTTGAAGTAAAAAAAATTCTAATTTATACTTGCCATAAATTGACAAAAACACCCAATGCATGAAAATGTGTTAGTAGAAACGTCTGGAAAAATAAAAGCCACACAGGTATTGTGTCTGAAAAGGGCTAATAAATGAATACATTGATTGAGTGGCTGTCAAAATTGCAGAGTATCCTCCTGCTGTGTAACAATTTGTCTGATTTGTGCTTTTAAAGGAAATGGAAGCCTGTTCTCTTTTTTCTCCTCAGCAGACCTATAATTTATAATAAAGCAGAAGGAAAATTAAAGGAAGCAGTATTCTTTTAAAAAGCTGATAATCAACTTTGCTTGCTGAAAGTGAGGATGACTTGAAGCACTTACTGATGAAGATTGAAGACTATAGTCTGCAGTATGGATTACATCTCAATATAAAGAAATCAAAAATCCTTACAACTGGACCTGTAAGCAGCATCACAATAAATGGAGAAAAGACTGAAGTTGTCAAAAACTTCTTATTACTTGGTCCTATAATCAACACCAATGGAAACAGCAGTCAGGATATCAGACGAAGTATAGCACTGGGCAAATCTGCTGTAAAAGACCTCTTTCAAGTGCTGAAGAACAAAGATATCTCCTTCAAGACTAAGGTGTGCTTGACACAAGCAATAGTATTTTCAATCACCTCATATGCATGTGAGAGCTGGATAATGAATAAGGAAGACCGAAGAAGAGTTGATGCTTTTGAGTTGTGGTGTTGGAGAAGAATGCTTAAAGTACCATGTACTGCTAAAAGAACTAACAAACTGTCCTGGAGGAAGTATAGCTGGAATACTCCTTGGAAGTGAGAATGGCCAGACTTCATCTCACCTACTTTTGGTCATGTTGTCAGAAGGCGCCATTCCCTGGAGAAGAATATCATTCTTGGTAAAGAGGAGGGTCAATGGAAAAGGGGAAGGCCCTCAACAAGATAGTTTGACACAATGGCTGGCTACAACGGTGGGCTGAACTATAGCAAGGATCACGGAGCTGGTACGTGATTGAGCAGTGTTTCATTCTGCTGTACATAGGGTCGCCATGAGTCGGAGACAACTTGACAGCACCTAACAACAACAACCATTTGTCATCATCTTTATTAGTATCATCACCATCATCACTGTGGTATGCTGAATATAGTTCCCCCAAAGACGTCCACATCCTAATCCCTAAAACCTTTGAATATGCTACATTACATGGAAAAAGGGACTTAGTAGGTGTGATGAAGTAAAGATCTTCTGACAGGAAGATAATTCTAGATTATCTGGGTTGCCCAAAGTCATCAGAAGTGTCCTCCTAACAGAGAGGCAGGAGTATAAGAGTTACAGGAAATGTTACAATGGACACAGAGGTCACAGTGTTACCATTGCTGGAAGGGGGCCACACAAGGAATGTGAGCACATCTAAAGGTGAAAAAGGCAAGGAACAGATCCTCCCCCACAGCCTCTGGAAGGAACGCACCCTTGCTAACACCTTGATTTTAGTTCCGTAAGACCCATTTTTGAAAATCTGACCTCCAAAACTGTAAAATAATAAATTGTGTTGTTTTAAGCCACAGAGTTTGTGGTAATCTGTTACAGGAGCAGTAGGAAACTTACACAATCATCAACACTTAAAACAACCCTATAGAGTAGTTGTTATTATTCCTATTTTACAGACCAGGAAACTAAAGCTCAAAGGAGTCTCAAAGAGCAAGTGGCAGAGCTAGGAATTGAACACAGACTTGGTAGACATTAATGCCCACATTCTAAATAAGTAATTATACCATAATGGTTGTAAGAGCATTTACCATGAGAATAAGAATGATTTAGTATTTCTTTATGTCAGCCCTAAGTACTTACTAAGTCAGCTTTTCCCTATTGTTATCCAGCGTATCTGAATGGCCTATCATCTTGGTTTTTTTCATGTCAAATCTACTGATATCATCAGAGCTGTATCCAGTCAACAGCAGGAAATTACACTGCATTCTGCCTAGCACATGGCTAGTCCTCACTATAATCCTTACTCTATAATTAAAGCTTCAGCTGTAATCTCTGGATTGATGCCACAGGAGGGCTGTATCATGGAGAAGAATAAACACCGGTTTTGGAGTCAGGAAATAAAAGTTTTATTCTTAGCTGGGCTACTAACAATATGCTATGTGACTTTCCACTTTGATTCAACCTCTTATCTGAAAAATCAAACCCAAATGATGCCTTACGGACCCTTTGAGATATAAAGTTAATGATTTTATAACTTCCACATCTATATAGTGACTTGACTCCTTCTAAGTGCCATTGCTGAATCTGCAACTGCCTGTGCAACATTTCCAATTGGGTATCTTAATACCTATTCGACGGCACCTAACAAAAAGAATATCTTACCATCTCATGGTGAGTCCCTTTCCAATCTACCTCTATCTGTTAACAATACCAACATTCTCCAAGTCTCTCAGATATATTTTTTACTCATTCCTACTGCACTTTATATATTCTATCAATCACTATATCCAGCTTTTTCCTTCATGTAATTAAGGAACACTATTTTTAGGAAGATAAATGTGGTGACAGGATAGCATCCAAAAGGTGGGTTAAGAGTTTGTACTGATTTGAAGGAATGAAGAGAAAGGAGCAAAATTTTTTAAATGATTTGGAAGACGGCACCTGGAAACTAATGCTCAAAAGTTGCTTCCTTATTTTAAACAAGTTTATCCTCCTCAGCTAGGATTTCAAACTTTGAAGATGCTATCAATATATCTAATTTTATCTCTCAGTATTTCCCAATTGCTTCTGCTCCAGTCTAATACATCAATGGAACTCTCTCATTCACTTCTAAACGATGTCAGCCCATCATCAGGTTTTATATGTAATCTGCTTTTACAGTACATTATAGCACATCAATCTCACAGCAACCCAGCCATTTGAAAGATGAGGGAAGTTGCTACTACTCAGAGAAGGTTACAGCTAAGCAAGGAGTGGAGCCAAAACCCACACCTGGGCTTCTGTTCCAAATTCTTCCCATTCAACTTCATTACCACATGAACCCTGTCATAAGTATCTTATTTTTTCATCACTGATCCCTCAAGTGTTTTTTCTCTATGCTCATGTAGTATTCTTAAAAAAATATCATAACAAAGTGCACATATTAACCCAGGGTACAGGGGTGGTTCAGAAAGGGGTAATTTATGTATGTGACTCAGAAAGGAGTAATTTTTGTTTATTTCTAGTATCCATCATTGTGGTAGTTAAGGTTGTTTGTCAACTTGGCTGGGCCTGGCTGGGCAGCTGGTAGTAGTTAGTCCCCTGATGAGACTGGCAATCAACTCCATGGTAGGCTCTAACGCAAGCAGCTCAGAAGCTGCTTTAGGGATGTGGTCTGCTTCCTGTAGGTAAGAAGCAGCTTTGGGAATGGTCTCCAGCTTCTGGCTTGCTTGAATTCTACATGTAGCAGAGTTGTTCAGCAGCCTACCCTGCTCTACTGATCCTGAGACTTTCAATGGACTTGAATTAATGGCCTGCCGTGTGGTTTGGTAATATCATGACTGCCTTGTTACTTGTCGACCTTGGGTTTGTCAACCTCAGCAACCAGCAGCTGAGTGAAGAAAAGCCTCCAGCTTCAGTGGGCCGAGAGCAGGAGGCAGAGCTGAAGCCCAAGGTTGAGGGGCTTTCACCCAGCCCTTAGAGCCTGGCACTTTGAACTTGGACTTAAAGCCTCCAAAATTGTAAGGGTTTAAACTCCTGTTTGTTAAAGCCATCCCGTTTGTGGTAGCTTCTGTTAGAGCAGCACAGAGGTAAGCAAAACAATCAATATTTTGCATTTTTTGTTTGTTTGTTTTTTGGCCCTACTAGAAATGAATACACCTAAACCAAAGGTGGGTAAAAGTCACAGTGCTACGAAATAAGATCAAACCATAGTTACTCATGACCCTTCCATTGACGTTTCTCAGATGGAGAAGTTACTCCTCTTGAGTATATCCACTTACTATTTGTCTAAACTCCTTCCATCAAAGTAATCTAACAAGTGGGCATAAGCAGGCAGAGAATCACAGAATGTAGAAACTGGAAAGGCCCAGGAGGTTAACTTACCCAAATGAATTAGCCTGGACCCTATCAGTTACATGTGACAGAAGAAAGACAACTCAAATTGGCTTAAACAAACAAAGTCTTATTGGTCAACTACCTGAAAAAGCAGTGGTAGATCTAGGCAGAGCAAGGTTCCAGGTGCTCAGGCAATGTGGTCATGGTTTTCTCTCCCTCTCTGTCTCTGTCTACTTCTAGTTCTCTACATGTAGAAGGTCCCTACAAGTTTAGCTCTCTATTCTATGTAACTCTTAAAACTTTATTGGAGAGTAAGCAGCTTAGTCTCAATAGTTCCAGAAAAAGTCCAGAAACCGACTGCTGATTCAGCCAGCCTAGTCACTTGCTCATCCTAACTAAACACAGTGGCCAGGTGAAGTAGAGATCCATCAACCTAGACTGGGTCACATGCTCATAAAAGGGACTAAGTTGGCTCCATCTAAACAATGAGGACCAAATATGGAAACAGCAACTCCCCCAAGATAGGGAGGAATAGAAGCTGACCAGACAAAACAATTGTCTACCACTTCAACCCTTTATTAAAGATAAGGAAACAGAAGTGCTCAAAGTCAAAGAATAAGAAGTGTATCTTAAACTCTCAGTAATTCATTCAGAATTTAAACATAATTAATACGACTTATGTAGACAAGGAAAGAGCACTAGTGGTGCAGTGGTCATGACATTCAACTGCTAACCAAAAGGTCGCTCAAACCCACCAGCTGCTTCATGCGAAAAAGATGTGGCAGTCTGCTTCTGTAAAGATTTATAGCCTTGGAAACCCTATGGGGATGTTCTACTGTATCCTGTAGGGTTGCTATGAGTTTGACTGACTCCACAGCAATGGGTTGGGTTTGTTTTTGGACAAACACAATCTTAGGTTTTATTTTTCTGTGTTGCACTCTGTAGTAAACACTCTCTTAAGCCTTGTGTTTTTACTCAAAATAAACAAGAGATGAGATAGATTCCCTCTTTATTGAGAAAAATATATGCTTTTTCATTATAAAAATAAATATAAGAACAAGGAGATAATACCCAACTATGATTCACTGCACTTAAAGCTGTTCTGAAAGTTATCTGTGCTAAAATAAGCACTACTTTAACATACTGCATCTATATACATATATACACAAACACAGGCACACCTGGCTCCAAATTCTTTAAGGAGGTCACATTATACAATATGGATAAATTTATTTTTAGGACAGGAGACTTTACCATTTTTCATATCAACTGAGATACCCTAAATGCTTCACAAATAATGAGACATTATTTTTCTCTCTGTTAACATTTAAAGATAGAGTTGGAATACTGGAGAGAGTTGCTAAAAGAGTCAGAACAGGAAGCAGTTATAGCAGGAAGATTTCACACCCAAACGGGGGAAGGTGCCATGGTGTTGATTTAGACTCATAGAAACCATGCGTGACAAAGCCCCATAGGATTTACTAGGCTGTAATCTTTACAGGAGCAGATCGTTGGAGCTTTCTTTCCCAGAGCCTCTGGGTAAGTTCCAACTGCCAACCTTTCAGTTAGCAGCCAAGCACTTAACTGTTGTGCCACCAGGACTCCTTAAAATGGGGAAACTTGGAAGCAAGAAAGAGTAAGCAAGCAATATATATATGTATGCATGTGTATTTGAAATAGAAGTTGAGGTACAAGGAGGCACAACCCACAGAAGAAGAAAATAATCGGAAAATATGAGTTAGAGAGTTTAAGTCAAGGACTTTGTTTCACCACTATAATAGCATTTATTATTTTAGCTGCAATTATTTGTTTACATGCTTGCCTCTCCCACAAGCCTGTAACCTCTTTAAGGGCAAGGATCATGCCTTGCATTTTGTATTCACAGGACTGGCATAGAATAGATACTCAGTATTAAAGAATGAATGAATAAACAGTAGAATATAAATGAATGGAGTCCACACAAAAAAGGACAATTATACATATAAAGTTCAGAAAACTTACCATTCCATATGCAAGACAAAACACAAGAGATTACTGTATTTGTATTTTTCATTATATGTTTAAGGCAGCCATCTTAATTGTACCACTTAGTCATAGTCTGACCTTGATGATCCAACCAGAAACACAACCAAAACAACGTTAGTTGTATATCAAAGCAAGAATTGTGTTTTCGTGATTCCAGATCTGTAGATTTTATGAATAATGGTTTATGTCCTAAGGACTACTGAGGTTAAAGATGAAACGTGTTGCATTGTCATAAAATATATATATAAGAACTGTGGTGGTATAGGCTCACACTGTCAGAACTATAAAGACTGTAATTAGATGAAGAAATCATGATCTTTTACGGTGAAATTTCCATGTTTTGTCTGGAAACAAAAAACATTTTTTTAAAAAAAGAAGCGTAAGATCAGGAATACCAATCTTTTTTTTTTTTTTTTTTTTTTTAAAATGATTAAAAAAAAAAAAAAAAAAGAAAATACTATTTAGCAATCAACTCCAAAAAATAATCTAAGTAAATTCACTGACATCTAAGATGAAATAAATACAGAGAAAGAGATTGAAATCTAGGAAGATGATGGAGAAAGAAGAAAATCTCAAATTCCAAAACTGATATTCAAGGTCTTCCATGTCTAGGATTCAGTAAGTGGTTCCTCCCTTATCTTTCACTGTTTCTTATACACACAGCCTCTATGGCACCTAAACAAACAACACACTATCATAAAAATACCTTATCTCCCACATTCCACTACCTTTATGCCTCTACAAAAGGACAAGGAACATACCACCCAGCCAGAGAGATACCAACTGGCCCAGGCTTCCTCAAGATGAGCTCCCTGAATTTCAGGTAAACCATGCACGAACAAGAAGAGTAACTTTTCTCCAGGCTTCTGTCTCTATTTTTAAACTAAATAAACCACATAATGGGGTCAAGACAGCTGACTAGTTTACACATAAAAGACAAATCTAAGGTCTGAAGGAGAAAATCTCTCTAATAACTTAGCAGCGCTTGCATGTCAAAACCACCAGAAAATTCAGTAAATCTTTACAAGTTAGGCACAACACGGACTTGACACTGCTCTCACTAACTGACATATTGGTGCTTGTGATTATAACATAAACTACCTATTTTTGTAGGGAAAGTTTCATTATAGGCAGAGAAAGGTTAATTAAAGTCTGACAGTTCATGCTCTCTTCTTTCTGAATACTATGAAAAGGGGAAACATTCTGTTGGCATCTGTGAAAAGGAATTAAATTGGAAACAAATTCAGTGCAAAGTATCTTTAGTTTCATACATACTTGGAATTAAAATATTCCTGCTAACTTGCTCATAAAGTATGCTCCTTGTGGATTATTTCATTGATGAAATGCCAACCCCTAATAAATTATTTCAACATCCATTTAGCATACCTTAAATGCACTCCTTATCACTCAGTGCTTTCCAGCTATATGAATGGTAAAAACTACTTTAATAGTTTAATGATTTTAATAATTTGTATACTTGCATAGTTGGCCAATATCTAATATAAATGACACTGGGATTTTCTTCTCTTTCATATTTTCTATTTTCATTTCACTACTGAAGTCCATAGCATAAATAATTAAATTCAGGTTGACTATTGGGAAATGCAAGGCCAGGGGCCTACTGTAGAACAGACCATCAATTGCTCATATGCAACTTTAAGTTGAAGCTGGAGAAAATTAAAACAAATCAATGAGTACCATAATACCACCTTGTCTGTATCACACCTGAATTTAGAAACCATCTGAAAAACAGATTTGATGCACTGAACACTAATGACTGAAGATCAGACAAGTGGTGGGAAGACATCACTGGCATCACACATGAAGAAAGCAAAAGTTCATTTAAAAGACAGGAAAGAAAGTAAAGAACACAACAGATGTCAGAAGAGACTCTGAGGCTTGCTCCTGAACAAAGAATAGCTAAAGTGAATGAAAGAAATGATGATGTAAAAGAGCTCAACAGAATATTTCAAAGAGTAGGTTAAGAAGACAAAGTCAAGTATTATAAGGAAATATGCAAAGACCCAGAGTTAGAAAATCAAAAGGGAGGAACAAATTACCATTTCTCAAGTTCAAAGAACTGAAGAAAAAATTCAAGCCTTACTAATCTCTAAAATCTATAGAAAATTTCAACAATTTAACAACAAAAAGACAAACCAATTAAAAAATGGGCAGAGGACTTGAACAAGCACTTCACCAATGAAGACATCTAGGCAGCCAATAAGCACATGAAGAAATTCCAGTGATCATTAGACATTAGAGATGCAAATCAAAACAACAATAAGATGTCATCTCACCGTAGCACTAACAGCTAAGTTGAAAAAAAACAGAAAACAACAAATGCTGGCAAGGGTATGGAGAGACTGAAACCCTCATACACTGGTGGTGGGACAGTAAAATGGTGCAACCACTGTGGAAATTCATATGGCACTTCCTTAAAAAACTGGAAATAGAAATACTGTATGATCCAGCAATCCCACTACTAGGTATATATCCTAGAGAAATAAGAGCCATGACACAAACAGATATATACACAACCATGTTCACTGCAGCACTATTCATAACAGCAAAAAGATGGGAACAACCTAAATGCCCACCAAGGCAGGAATAGATCTACAAACTATGGTCCATACACACAATACTACTCAATGTTAAACAACAATGATGAATCTGTGAAACATCTCATATCACAGATAAATATAGAAGCCATCATGCTGAGTAAAGTTAATCAATCACAAAAGGACAAATATTGAATGAGACCACTACCGTAAAAAAAAAGAAAAGGGTTTCACAAAAAGAAATATTATTTGATGATTACCAGGGGTGGGTGGGGAATGGAAGGTAAACCACCAGACAGTAGACACATTAGCTTGGCTGAAAGAAAAGAAAAAAGAAATTAAGGCGCAGAAGAAGTACAAGTAGAATTCAGGTTATATTATAGTAAAGGAACAGTAGGAACCTTCTACCTCCTGAAATAAGCTTGTTGTTGTTTTGTTGTTATATGCCATCGAGTCGGCCTGACTCACAGTGACCCCTCCTTGGGTTTCCGAGGCAGTATCGCTACGGAAGTAGGATTGCCCAACCTTCCTTCCAAGGAGTGGCTGGTGGGTTTGAAATAAGCTAGAAATGGAAAAGTGGAAGTTTGTACAAAATAGTGACACCCATTATCCATTTAGGACCAGATTTTGTGTCTGATAAAGAGATGTCAAGGGAAAAAAAAAAAAAAAACCCTAGGAGTGGGATTGTTGGGTCATATGGTTAAGTATGTCTCAGCTTACTGTTGTCACCATGCCACCACCTCAGCAGGATCTGAGTTGGTCTCCATCAAGTACTGGAGAAAGAGCATGAGGACTCATAAGCATCTGATCCTTACCCCTGCTTCAGGGACTGCTCCTCCACCAGCTGCCCCTCCAGTTCCAGTATAAATCCATAGCTGAAGAGGTGAGAGAAGCAGGACTCCCTTAGGCCCAGTGGTGGTCCTGGAATCTGTTGGAGTGACCACCCCTATAGATCCTTTGTGTAGTGAAAAGCCCAGCCCAACAGGCCCCTTCCTTCCTCCCAATCACAGCCCCTTGCACGTTGCTGTCCCCTCCTTCCTCCCCTCTGCCAAGCACTGACATGGTTGATCTGTCCTATAGGCCTCTTGTCCTCCTCTGCTCCCTCCCTCACACTAGGGGGACTGGGAGATAAGGAACCCAACTTCTGACTCACCTGCTTCTGAAGCTACTGCTCAGTCCCTTCCCCCTTCATGTTCAAGACCAGTTGGGGGCCTCTTTCTTACCCTCTTAAGGGTAAGAAAAGAGGCCCTTTGCATTCCAGGGCCTCAGTCATGGCTGCAAATGCCAGTTCTGCCTCCCCACTGGTCCCAACACCTGCAGAATGAAGCCACCTACACCCATGAGTGTGAATTTGCTTCCTCCATCTAACAGAGCCCCCCTCCAGCCAGGGCCTCTAGTGCTGCTCTCTCCACCAACCTGCCAATCACTGCTTCTGCAGTCAGTTCCACCCTCTCAACCATGACATCTACAGGCTGACCTCCCACTCTGCTTCTAATTTTGGAATCATCTCCATAGACTTTGCCCCACCTTCCTAGCCAGTTCTTTTGGGCCTTCCCATGGACTAGAGTGGGAGCTTCATCTATCTGACCAGGCCCTTCAGATACCCTACAGTGATAGTTGCATCAGCCCTAGAAAATGTGGTCCCCCTCCAACACTGAAATTTCAAAGAAAAGAAAAATTCAATCCTCGAGTTGCAATATTGGAGGATTGTATGGGCAAAGTATTGAACAATGCAGGAAGCATCAAAAGAAGATGGAAGGAATACACAGAGTCACTGTACCAAAAAACTACTGGTCAACATTCAACCATTTCAGGAAATAGCATATGATCAAGAACCAATGGTATAGAAAGAAGTCTAAGCTGCACGGAAGTCATTGGGGGAAAAATAAGGCTCCAGGAATTGATGGAATACTAATTGAGATATTTCAACAAATGGATGAAATGCTGGAAACACTCACTTGTCTATGCCAAGATATTTGGAAGACAGCCCTGGCCAACTGACTTAAAGAAATCCACATCTGTGTCCACTCCAAAGAAAGGTAATTCAACAGATGTGGGCATTATCGAACAATATCCTTAATATTGCACACAAGTAAAGTTTTCCTGAAAATAATTCAAAAATGCCTGCAATAGTATATTGACAGGGAACTGCAGAAATTAAAGCTGGATGCAGAAGAGGACATGGAATGAGGTATATCTTTGCTGATGTAAGATAGATCTTGGGTGAAAGCAGAAAATACCAGAGAGATGTTTACCTGTGTTTTCTTGACTATGCAAACGCATTCGACTATGTAGAGCATAATAAATTATGGATAACATTGCAACGAATGGGAATTAAAGAACACTTCATTGTGCTCATGAGGAACCTGCACACAGGGCAACAGGCAGTCATTTGAACAGGACAAAGGGATACTGTATAGTTTAAAATCAGGAAAGGTGTGCATCAGGGTTGTATCCTTTCACCATACTTATTTGATCTGTATGCTGAGCAAATAAATAATCTGAGACGCTGGACTAAATGAAGAATAAAATGGCATCAGGATTGGAGGAAGACTAATTAACAGTCTGTGATATACAGATGGTGCAACCTTGTTTGCTGAAAGTAAAGAAACTTGAAACACTTACTGATGAAGATGGAAGACTACAGCCATCGGTACAGACTACACTTCAACATAAAGAAAACAAAAATCCTCATGTAAGAAATATCATGATAAATGGAGAAAAGATTGAAGTTGTGAAGGATTTCATTTTACTTGGATTCACAATCAATGCCCATGGAAGCAGCAGTCAAGAAATCAAAGGATGTAGCTACCCTTCAGCTCTGGTACTGAACTCACTCCTTTGGCTTCCAGACAAATAACAGACAGAAATATGGGCTGAATATTTACACCAGGTAGATACACTACTTGGAGCGAAAAATCATGAGAGAACAGAAGGGCAGTGTAGCACAGGGAGAAAGCTCAGGGGGTGGGAGTGCATAGGAGGGAAGGGCACAGGGAAGGGGTAATTACCGGGAGGAAGTGGGAAGAGAGCTGTTACACTGTGGGGAATTGAAGTCAATGTCATGAGACAAAATGTGTGTGAACTGCTGTATAGAAAATGAATTTGCTCTGTAAACTTTTACCCAAATCACAATAAAATTTTTTTTTTAAAAAAAGGAAAGAATAAAAGGACATATTGCATTAGGCAGATTTGCTGCAAAAGACCTCTTTAAAATCTTAAAAGCAAAGATGTCACTTTGAAGACTAAGTTGCACCTGATCCAAGCCATGGTACATCTAATCACATCATATTCATGTGAAAGCTGGACAATGAATAAGGAAGACTGAAGAATTAATGTCTTTTGAGAAATGGCACTGGCAAAGAATACTGAATAGAACATGGACTGCCAGAAGAACGAACAAACCTGTATTGGAAGAAGTACATCCAAAAACTTCATTTCTCGTACTTTGGTCGTGTTATCAGGAGAAGGAAATCACACTGGCTAAAGTAGAGGGTCAGCTAAACAGAGGAAGACCCTCAATGAAATAGGCAGACACAGTGGTCCAAGGTTCAACAATAGGTTCAAGCTAGCAACTACTGTGAGGACAGCACAGGACTGGGCAGTGGTTCATACTGTTGCATAGGGTCATTATGAATTAGAAGCAACTTGACAGCACTTAACAATAACAACACTGGGAAATGTAAAAGTTTATATTTTCACCTTTATCTAGATCCACTCAAGAGTTTAGAAAGACTATGAAGATGCATTTTAAAAAAGAATTATATTTAATCATTTTCAGTGGAAGTTTACATAGAAGTTTAGGTTTCCACTCAACAATTTCTACAGAAATTGTTCAGTGACATTGGTTACATTCTTAACCATGCATGAATATTCTCCATATTTCTGTCTGACTGTTCTGTTTCCATTAATTTATTTTCCCTGTCCTTTTACATTCTCATGTTTGTTTTAAAGTAAATACTGACCATTTGGTCTCATACAGATGATTTGTCAAAGGACCACAGTGCTCAAAGGTGATATTCTTTATTTTTTGAGCCAATCTGTTATTTAGTAAAAAGTGACGTCAGGGCCGGTTTCTGTTCATGGCAATGGTCTCAGGGAGTCTTCCAGGTTCAACCTACCTAGTAAGTCTGTTTTTTTCTTGTTGTTGTTCTTTTTGTGGTTATTTAGGAATTTGAGGTTCCACTGCACATTATTCTACCATTCTGTCAGGGTCCACCTAAAGCAGCTCTTGTCAGAATGGTCAGTATTGGTAGCTGGAAACCACCTAGCTCTCCTGGTCTTTGAGTAGATGAGGCCATGTTCCTACAAATTATCAGTCCTATAGACTAGTTTCTTCTTAAAGTGTTTGGTTTTCTTTTCTCTCTTTTGCTTGAGACTAGTGGTGACCAATAGTTGTACCTTAGATGGGTGCTTACATGCTTTTAAGACACCAGACACTACTCACCAAACAAGGATGTAGAACATAAATTTTATGAATTATATTAAGCCAATTGACTTAGAGGTCTTAAGACTTCAAAGTCAGGAAAGCAATTTTGCAAGGTGTTTGGTTAAGTATAAGCATTATCTGAACTGTGCCCCCTATGTGAGGTATACACACACACACACACACACACTCACTCTCTCTTTCTCTCTCTCTCTCACGTTGTTATTGTTGTTAGGTGCCACTGAGTCACCTCCGACCCACAGTGACCCTATGTACAACAGAACAAAACACTGCCAGTCCTGCACCAGCCTCACAATCCTAGCTTTACCTGGGCCCATCACTGCAGCTACTGTGTCAATCCATCTCATTGAGGGCCTTCCCCTTTTTCACTGACCTTCCACTTTACCAAGCATGACATCCTTCTCCAGGGAATGTTCCTTCTCACAACATGACCTACATGACGAAGTCTGGCCATTTCCACTTCCATGGAACATTCTGGCTGTACTTCTTCTAGGACAGATTTGTTAGTTCTTCTGGCAGTTAATGGTACTTTCAATATTCTTCACCAACACAACTCAAAAGCATCAACTCTTCTTATGTCTTCCTTATTCATTGTCTAGCTCTCACATGCATATGAGGCAACTGAAAATACCATGGCTTGGGTTAGGTGCACCTTAGTCTTCAAAGAGATATCTTTGCTCTTCAGCACTTTAAAGAGGTCTTTTGCAGCAGATTTGCCCAGTGCAATATGATATTTGATTTCTTGACTGCTGCTTCCATCGGCGTTGATTGTGGAGTCAAGTAAGATGAAATCTTTGACAACTTCAATCTTTTTTCCTTTTATCATGATGCTGCTTATTCATCCAGTTGTGAAGATTTCTGTTTTCTTTATGTTGAGGTGTAGGAGCTCTGGTGGCATAGTGCCTAAGGCAACTGACTGCTAACCAGAAGGCCAGCGGTTCAAACCTACCAGCCACTCCTCAGAAGGAAGGTTGGGCAAGCTATTTCTGTAGTGATATCACCTCGGAAACCCAAGGAGGGGTCGCTAGGAGTCAGATCCAACTCAACGGCAGTGAGTTTGGTTTTTATGTTGAGGTGTAATCCATACTGCAGATTGTAGTCTTTAATCTTCATCAGTAAGTGCTTCAGGTCATCTTCACTTTCAGCAAGCAAGGTTGTATCATCTGCATATCACAGGTTGTTAATGACAACAACCTCCAATCCCAATGCTGCATTCATCTTCATATAGTCCAGCTTCTTGGATTATTTTGCTCAGCATATAGATTGAATATGTATGGTGAAAGGATACAATCCTGACACACTCCCTTCCTGATTTTGAACACTATCCCCTTGTTCTGTTCGAATGACAGCCTCCTGGTCTATGTACAGGATCCTCATGAGCACAATTAAGTGTTCTGGAAATCCCATTCTTCACAATGTTATACATAATTTGTTATGAGCCACAGAATTGAAGGTTTTTGCATAGGCAATAAAACACATGTAAAAACCTTTCTGGTATTCTTATATATTCACATATATGCATATATATATTTACATACATACATATGTACCCACATATATCCTGCACATATGTTTTATTGGTTGCTGTTGCTTCAAAATTATATATACCATAGCAATTACCAGCAGTTCCTTTTTTCTTGTGTACGTTTTAGTGATATAATTTATTTTCCTCAAGCTATGCAAACTTTACCCTTAACTGGACTTAGGATGATGTATTCTTAATACAAGTGGAATAGGTCAAATGAATTCTCTAAATCTTAAAGACTAATAAGAAATTACAAAGTAATGTACTACATGGTGGTCACTAAAATGATATGTCCCTGTCCTGATCCTTAGAACTTGAAAATATTAAATATGTGGCACAAGAGGGAATATTATCCTATATGGCAAAAGATGTGTTCAAGTTAAAGATCTTAAGAAGAGGTGTTTATCCGGTGGGCTCTAAATGCAATTACATGTATTCTTATAAATAGACACTCAGAGAAGAGGAGAAGGGAATGTGACCATGGAAGCAGAGACTGAAGTAATGTGGCCACAAGCGAAGGAACACCTAGAGCCACCAGAAGCTAGAAGAGTCAAGGAATGGACCCCACCACCTTAAGCCCTTGAAGGGAGCAGAGTCTTTCCATCATCTTTATTTCAGAATTCTGGTCTCCCGAGCTATGAGAATATAAACTTCAGTAGCTTTGAACCACCAAATTGTTGATTTGTTACAGCAGCCACAGGAAACTAATAGAATACCCCAAAGAATATCTGTTTCTAGTTAACTGGAGAAATGACACTGTTTTTAGTAAACCCTAAATGAAATAAAATATAGATACCATTGTATTATAAACATAAGCTCTATAATAAACTACCATTAGTACCTTTAGAGATGATATTATCCATGGAATGCAACTGGAAAAGTATAGTATTAAAAGCATAGTTGCTGGCTGTAGAGTCAATGAAAAGTTGGAACCCTTGCAGCCAGTTTGTTTAAAGAGGATGATCTGGATAAACTTTACCTATTTAGTAGAGTTGATTTTTGCAGCATAAAGGTCTGACGTTTTGCATTTGAGTCAACTGCTTCTTTGGATAAATGAGGTCATTCAAGTGTCCTGAATCAATAGGTTACTGAAATTTAAGTATTTTATTTGAGGAGAAAAATAGTAAGAATGGGGGAAGCTCTCTCACTACTATCCCTTTTCACTGAGCTATCTGTGTCAGGGATTAACATGCTTCATTAAAACAGTGTTGCTTTTAAAAAGTAAGTATTTTTCTTACTTTCTGGGGGAGGAAGCCAAAAACTAAACCCACTGCCTCAGAGTCAATTCTGATTTATAGTGACCCTATAGGAAAGAGTAGAATTGCCCTGTGGAGTTTCCAAGGCTGTGAATCTTTATAGAAGCAGACTGCTTTATCTTTCTCCTAGAGAGTGGCTGGTGGGTTTAAACCACTGACCTGCTGGTTAGCAGCCAAATGCTTTAACTACTATGTCACCAGAGCTCATACTTAGGGGTGTACATGCTTTAACCACTGCACAACCAAAAGGGATATAGAAAAATAAGAAGCCCTAGTGGTACAACAATTAAGCACTCAGCTGTTAACCAAAAGGTCAGCAGTTAGAACCCAGCATCAGCTCTGCAGGAGAAAAGGCCTGGCAATTTATTCCTGTGAAGATTTCAGCCTTGGGAATTCTATGGGATTGTCCTACTCTATTCGTACTCATAGTCATATGGTGACTATGAGTCAGAACTGACTCAACAGCACATAATAACAACATACAAAAAAATACAATTTTTTTCTGTACGCTTTTGTCTTTTTGAGCTGTCTGTAGCAAAATGCATTTGATAAGGGAATCTGAGGATTCTTCATTGTCAACATTATTCCACATTTTTTTTAACAATTTCTTACTGTCTATAATCTTTTATAGAACTAATGCTCAAAAAATGTTTGTTTTATTTTCACAGTTATCATTTAGTGTGTATGTATATCTTGGGCTAAGCTAACTTTTGAGATTACTATTAAAATTTTAATGAGTACCAAAAAAAAAATAAAAAATACAATTTTTTT
>NW_006921810.1:2438669-2456524 GCF_000298275.1 Orycteropus afer afer | reverse complement strand
AAGTATATGTGAACTGCTGTATGAAAAGTGAATTTACTCTGTAAATCTTCACCCAAATCCTAATAAAAAAAAAAAAAAAAGAATGAAGCTGAATTTCACTGGATGGTTCAGAAAATGATTGTCTATAAAACAGACCATAGGACCTTTTCCTCATCAGGGAGCTCTAATTATCTATCCTTTAGGGGGAGAATATTGACATGATGTCAGAAACAACAACGAACTCACTCTCTATGAAGAGTAAAACCAGGACTTATATTTGAAAGAGAATGGGAAGTCTTGGCTCTGAGAATACAGTCTTCAACAATGCTCACTGTAAGGAATAACTGCAGAGTGTATCTTCTCACCTTCCTCCTTCTTTCCCATTTCTTGGCTTGCCCTTCTCAAAGTCCCTAGTATCTGATCTTTCCTTCTAGCTAACCAATGTTCCTGCTAAGCACTTTATCCAAAACATCATCCTTGTAAAAAGTCCTGTTCTCTAACAATTATCTCTTTTCTTCCCCCATCAAAGCTTCATGTTAGATATTCAACAAATGCATTCAATATTTTAATGAGTTATTCTTTCAAAGACGAAGTATGTACTTCTTCCAGGAAGATGTGACTTGCTAAAAATAATAATTTACCTTACCTTGGAAAGCACTCTACTGGGGGCAAATTATCCCTGACAAGCAGCTATGGAGTCTATTAGGAAAGGATTTACTTCTAAGAAAGAAAAAAAAAGGCATTTGAATGACCTGTTTGCACCTCAAGTTTGGACACAGCTCTCAGCTTTTCTAAAACAAGAACAGAATCACTGCCTTGATGCCTTTTAACCCACCAGCCACTCCTCAGAAGGAAGGTTGGGCATTCTACTTCCGTAGTGATACTGCCTCAGAAACCCAAGGAGGGGTCGCTATGAGTCGGGTCTGACTCCACAGCATATAACAGCACAACAACAGATGATAACCAAAACCTAACCCGCTGCCATTGAGTCGATTCTGACTCATAGCAACCTTAAGGACAGAGTAGAACTGCTCCATGAGGTTTCGAAGTCTGTAAATCTGCACAGAAGCAGACTGCCTCATCTTTCTCCTATAGAGCTGTTGGCAGGTTCAAACCATTGACCTTTTGGTTGGCCATCCAATCCTTTAATCACAGAGCCACCAGACCTCCTTCCCTAGATGATAGATTAAAAAAAAAAAAAAATCTACTTAAGTAAATATAGACTAATCTGGAAGGAGGTATTGTCTTTAATATTTAATCTTCTCTGATGACAGGGCTAATCCTTTGGTCTTCTAAACAAAGAGATCCTATCACTTAACTCTGCATTTTTTAAAAAGAAAAAAAGAAAGTAATCTTGCCTACAAGATCAAGTGTAATTTAATATATACCAGGTTTTGTGGCTGCATAACACTACAAATCCTTTGCAAAAGGAGAAAGAGGATAAAAATGAATATTTATTAGGTTGTTTTTTTGGAGAGAGACGGGCACTGGAGGATGGAAACCCTTGCACTAATGATTAGGGAAAGGAAGTCTTAGTAACACGCAGAAATTACTCTCTGGCAACTATGGGGAGGACAGAGAACAACAACTATGACCAAAAAGCAATCTTTCTTAAAGTGAATAAGCTCCCCTCTACCCATGTAATTAGCAATGAAGCCATGACATGAACGTGTTTGGTTAGATATGTCACATCTTCCCAGTTATTTCCAAGGCAGGACCACCAATGGCAAAAAGAAAGTGTACTAGGAAGGGTGGATGATTTCCAGGGATCATGTTATCCACCGTCCAGTTGCCCCCTTTTCCCAGTTGTGGTGACCCCATGCACAATGGAACTAACCCTAACCAATCCTGTGTCATCCCCATGACTGATTGTGGAATCACTACTGGACCCTTCCTGGGATCACGAGGGGAAAGAAAAAAAAAAATCAAAAACTCACTGCCATCATGTCGGTTGCAACTCGTAGCAACCCCACCTTGGGTTTCCTAAGCAGTATCTCTACAGAAGGAGATAGCCCAGTCTTCCTTCCGAGGAGTGGCTGGAGGGTTTGAACTGCCAGCCTTCTGGTTAGCAGTCAAATGCCTTAGGCTACACGACCAGAGCTCCTCCTCCTGAGATCACATCCTTTACCAACTGGAAAAAAGTACAACAGTTGAAGCATTTTATTTCATGGAAATTTTGCATTCTGCCCTATATTTGTTTTTATCTTAACCAGTATTTTCAAATAAATACAAAATACTAGTGTTTCCCTAGAATCAGTTTAGGTAAAATGGGTACAACAAGATACGCCATGTTTACCCAAACTTCATTCCTACACCCTGCCTACTAGTCTCAATACATGTGGCCAGTTTAAATACATTAACTTATACATTAACTGAGGGACCCTGGCAGTGCAGTGGTTAAATAACTCAGCTGCTTACCAAAAGGTTGACAGTTTGAGTCCACCAGCTGCTCTATGAGAGAATGGTGAGGCAGTCTGCTTCCATAAAGATCTACAGCCTTGGAAACCGTATGGGGCAGTTCTAATCTGTTCTTTATGGCCGTCTTAAGTAGGAATGGACTCCACAGCAACAGTTTGATTACACAGTAACTTGAAACATGGCTTCTGGCTATGGAAATCAAGAGCGAAGCAGCATGATCTGACTTATTTTTAGAAATATAATTTTGATACCTATAACACATGAGATACTATCAGATTCAGGAGCTTTAGAGTTACATGTTTTGCTCAAGAGTCATAGTATACTAGCTTCAATTAAAATTTTTTGTATACTCATCCCTCCATTTCTGTTGATGTTTTTTATCTCGTATCACACTGGCCCCATTATAATGAGCCTCTTATTATTATAAACTACCTCAAATTGATTTGGGAAATAGCCAGATTTAAAATTTGTAACAAAATAAATAAATAAAGGGACTGACAATCAACATCATAACGTTCTGGAAATAGATACTGATATGAATATACTAAAACCAACTTTGTGAATATACTAAAATCTACAAAATTATACACTTTAAAAGGGTGAATTATATGGCAATTAATTATTAAATTATATGTCAGTTGTTTTTTTAAGAGAATCACAAAATACTTTATAACTAACCAATGGTTTAACTAGTTACTAATTGGCAATTCTCAATCACTCAGTTATTCTAAATAATGGGAGGCTTGTGCTTTTAAAGGCTTTTCTCACATATAACAACCATTTTTGAAATGTTATCTTGCAAATTGACCAAACTCATGATACAAATCTTTAAGGGAACACAATTAGGCAAAATGTATCTCATATAAGACTGCTGCAAAACTTAAGAGACAACTTAAAGCTAATAAAAATATCTGCAGAGGTTTCTCTAGACAGACAGGTCAAACTTTTATCAAACACAAGTTCTTAAAGCAGAATAACTGCAAAGAAAGAGACAACAAAACCACACAGAAATTTTATATTCTATTAATGAGGTATGACTTCACCACATGTCTACCAACTGTTACAAACAACCTAATAAAAGCCATGAATGAACAAAATTCTAGACAAAAAAAAGACTTGAGAATATGAAAAACCAAGTCTCCGTATTATGCCTCACTATTTTATCTTGAAGATTTCCAAATTTTTATAATAATACATGTGTTTTCATTTACAAGGAGAAACTTCCCTTCCATTTTCTTTATTGAGTGGTAATTCTCTAACACTATTCCATTTGTAAGCCTTTTAAGTGGCATTCTAGATTATCTTTATAACAAAACAATCATATATCTGATTTTAATCTTCATATTTTATTTTGGCAAGAAGACAACTGTGGGGTAGAAAATTTAACTTTACCTAAATTAACTTGGTCTTTCCTTTGTTTCCGAAGAGATAACTCTTCACCCTTTGAGCGGAATTCCTGAATAATGGAGATACCATTGTTATCTAAACAACAGCTAAGGATTTCTGCAAAGAAGTGGGCAGCTGGTCAGGTCACAAAGACAACCTAGCAGCCTGATATCATCTGATCTCGGGGATAGCGGGGAGCATAATCCAAACAATCATGCCTATGCAATGAGATGTCAATCATGACCACATAATGAAGCCAATAAAGGCTATGAACATAGAAGCTCCATGAACTTCCTGTTTGGTGAAAGACATCCATGCACATCAAAGGAGGGCAGTCTTTAGGACATGGAAGCTCCACAATAGAAATCCTCCCAGACCTTGTCACATGTTAACTCTTCATATGTTATCTTTTTTTTTTTTTTTTTTTTGCTATAATAAAGTTGTAATCATAATATACCACTTTCCATGCGTTCTGTAAGCCTTTCTAGCAAATTATCAAACCCAGTAGTGGGAAGTAGCAGATCAGAAATGAGGAATACTGGCGAGGGGGGCACGGCAGGGAAGACACTCTTCCACTCCTCATCTTGTGGCTGGTATCCAGAAGGGGTTAGAGGGAAATCGCTGAATTTGTAGCCACCAAGTCAGAAGTCAGGGTGTTGTGTGGACTCCCAAACTTGTAGCTAATATCTGCCTATTTGTCAATCTGAAGCATAATGTCCTTTTAACTAGTGAGATCTGATCTAGCTTTGGTTAACTAGGGTCAGGGAAGGAAGTGGCAGATGGCTAGCTGGTGTCAGAACTGAACAGAGAAGTAAAGAGTAGAGATTTGTTATCTCCTCATAAAGGATACCAAAAAAGTGACTGATTTCTGATTTCTGAGATTTCCACACAATGCAGAAGGATTAGCTTCCTTCTGCACATGGGAAAATTGAGGTGATACAACTGTTTCTTAGTTTCTTGATACCTCTCCTTCCTATTAATTTTTCTTCTTTAAAGACTAATGAAGTTAAAGATTCCTTCTCAAATGTACTTCCTTCTTAGGAGGAAAACCAACTTCCAGTCTGACTACATACAAGGCAACTGAATTTTAACCGAAATATTCAATATAAGTTTGCCAAATGATGCCAATGCAATTGGATATCCACAGGCCAAAAAAAGAACCTCAGCAAAAATCTCACACTTTTTTCAAAAATTAACTCAAATGGTTAATGGATTTAACTATAAAATATAAAGCCAGAAAACTTTTAGAAAAATTAATTTAAAATAGACCATAGATCGAAATATGAGAGCTAAAACTGTTTAAAAAAAAAAAAAAAAAAAAGTAGGAGTAAATCTTCATGATCTTGGATTAAACCAAACCAAAACAAACCCCCTGCCATCAAGGTGATTCTGATGTATAGTAACTCTATAGACAGACAGAGTAGAATTGCCCCATAGGGTTTCAAAGACTGTAATCTTTACAGAAAGCAAGATGTCTCATCTTTCTCCTGAAGATTGACTGGTGGGTTCAAACTACCAACCCTTTGGTCAGTAGCCAAATGTGTTAACCATTATACCACCAGATCTCCTTGGCTATGCAATGTTTTTTTTTTTTTTTTTTAGATACAACACCAAAAATACAAGGGGATCAAAAATATACACACATACACAAATATGACTTCATTAAAATTAACATCTTGTGTTGTAAATGATACCATAAGAAAGTGAAAAGACAACTCACAAAATTGGAGAGAACATTTGTAAGTCATATATTTAATAAGGAACATGATTCCAGAATATATAAAGAACTCTTACAATTGATAATAAAAGATAAATAACTCAATTAAAAATGGGCAAATGATCTCAATAGACATTTCTCTAATGAATATATACCATAGAAGTTATGGTAACTACTATTCTTATGGTTGTAGCTTTACTATAACAAAAAAGGATACAAATGAAGAGACTCATAGAGCAAGATCCGGAAAGGTTCCCAGCTTGGAGTTTCCATGTCCCAAAGGGTGCACAACTCTCCCACATGCACGGATATCTTTCATCAACCAGGAAATCCAAGGAGATTCCAGAGTTTTACTGGGGGTCTTATTGTTGCTGTTGTTAGGTGCCATCAAATTGGTTCCAACTCACAGCCATCCTACATACAACAGAATGAAACAATGCCAGGTCCTGCATCATCCTCACAATCGTTGCTATGCTTGAGCCCACTGTTGGAGTCACTATGACAATTCATCTTGTTGGGGGTCTTCCTCTTTTTTACTGACCCTCTACTTTACCAAACACGATATCCTTCTTGAGGGACTAGTTCCTCCTAACAATGTGTCCAAAGTATGAGAGACGACATCTGGACATTCTCACTTTCAAGGAGTATTTAGGCTCTACTTCTTCCAGTACAAGTTTGTCCTGGCAGTCCATGGTATATTCAATATTCTTCACCAATACCACAATTCAAATGCATCAATTCTTCTACAATTTTACTTATTCACTGTCTTGTTCTCACATGCATGTGAAACTTTGAAAACACCATGGCTTGGGTCAGGCACACCTTAGTCTTCAAAGTGACAACTTTGCTCTTTAGCAGTTTAGAGGTCTTTTGCCACACACTTGCCCAATGTAGTATGTTCTCTGATTTCTTGACTGTTGCTTCCATGGATGTTGATTATGGATCCAAGTAAAATGAAATCACTGACCATTTCACTCTTTCCTCCATTTATCATTGCTACTCCTCGGAAGGAAGGTTGGGCAATCCTACTTCCGTAGTGATAACTGCCTTGGAAACCCAAGGAGGGGTCACTAGGAGTTGAGCCGACTCGATAGCAGATAACAACATAACATTGGTCCAGTTGGGAGGATTTTTGTTTTCTTTATGTTGAGGTGTAATCCATATTTAGGAGTATAGTCTTTCATCTTCATCAGTAAGTGCTTCCAGTCTTCTTCAGTTTCAACCTGGAAAGTTGTGTCATCAGCATATCGCAGGTTGTTAATGAGCTTTCCTCCAATCCTGATGCTGGATTTTTCTTCATACAGTTTAGTTTCTCAGACTACTTGCTCAGCATAAAGACTGAATAAATTTGGTGAAAGGTTACAACCCTGACACATACTCTTCCTGATATTAAACCATGTAGTATCCCTTTGTTCTGTTCAAAGAACTGCCTCTTGGTCTATGTACAGGTTCCTCATGAGCACAAGTAAGTGTTCTGGAATTCCTGTTCTTCCCAATATGATCCGTAATTTGTTATGATCCACACAGTTGAATGACTGTGCATGTGAAATGTGAATAAGCACTATGGATTATATCAATATCAATTTCTTGGCTATGATACTGTACCTGTAGTTATACAAGATGTTACCATTGTAGAAAACTGGATGAAGAGCATATGGGATCTCTCTGCATTAATTCCTACAACTGCATGTGAATCTACAAATATCTCAAAATGAAAAGTTAAACAATTTAGTTTATTGACTCAAACAGACTGATAATGATGAACAGAAAAAAGTAGATGGAAATTTTCAGAACAGCAGTTTTTAGATACACAGAAGATATTTTCAGGAATTAATAATCAGTATTATTATCCATTTCAAAGATGAAGATATTGAGGCTCAGAAAGGATAGGGGCCTAGAGCCAGACATTTTCCCCACAGACATTGCTCTTTTTCCTCTCTTCTGTATCTTAGGGTGTCTCCGAGGGTCTGTTGGCCAAGAACCACCGTTAAAAGCCTAATTGCATTTTTACCCATGTTCTGTCACTGTTAAATCTAAGTAAAGTCTACAAATAAAGAGGGGAAAGAACCAGCTTTAAGTTCTACTCATGGCACTAGAAAGATGGATTGTAGTAACTCTGTAATACACTCAGATCACCCAGGTAGCAAGTGGCAGAGGGAGGATTTGAAATCAGATTTTTCTAGCTCGAAAAAGCTTGCACTGGGCTCGATTTCCCTATACTATAACTCCTTCTGCTAATTTGAGGAATAGTGTTTAGAACTTAATTTTAGATGTTTTAAAAGTTTAAAGTCTACTAAGGGGTCACATTAATGCTCTGGTAGCATAATGCCTAAGGCACTTGACCGCTCACCAGAAGGCTGGCGGTTCAAACCCACCAGCCACTCCTCGGAAGGAAGGTTGGGCAATCCTACTTCCGTAGTGATACTGCCTCGGAAACCCAAGGAGGGGTCGCTATGAGTCGGGGGTCGCTATGAGTCGGGGCCAACTCGACGGCAAACAACAACAACAACAACAACACTGGGTCACATTTCAAAAAATTATTTCATTCCCTTTCAACAATTTGTCAGATATGTGGTAGGAGGAAGGCCAATAATTTTTTTTAAAAGTTTTTTGCTAATACATGGAAAAATTACTTTAAAAGTGTAACCTTATGAGCACAGAAGAAGCCAAAACTTATTATAGAAAAGAATGAAGAAATGAGGGGAAATCTAAATATTCTTGGCTCTGAGTAAAATGCCTTTTGAGTCTGAAAGAGCCAGACAAATATTTAGGCAGAGAAGAAAAACATATGTACTTTTAGTCAAATGGTGAGTTAGAACTAGGCCACATCTCATTTTTCTGTCCCAAAGTGCTTAAATTAGAATCAGATTTTAAAAACAATCCTCCACAGGCCAGGTTTGGCCCTTCCAGTTGGCACCTGGTCATCAAACTCTTGTGACAATCTGGAACAACCGAAAATAGCTTTGGGTATTCAAACTATCAAGCAGTCATGAAGGTCAGATTCGAATTAATACGTTTTAAGAGAGCAGAGGGGGGGAAAAAAAAAACTTTTATACAAGCCTTAAAAGAGAAAAGAAAAAATAAAAGGAAGAATGTAAATTAAGCAGCTATCTACCTAGGTCACTATCAGAAGGGAAGGCAGAACGTGCCCATAGCTCTTGCACCTTCATGCTCCATTATAACACACTACAACTCAGAGCTGTGTGAGGCTGCTGCTCCAACTACACTGCAAAGCCAGTTGTTATATTCTTATACATACTTATTCCTTTTCCAACAGCTTTCCCCATTTATCCATTTTCTCCAGAATAAAATCCAAATTTCTTTGCTTGGCACTCAAGGCCCTTTCCAATTTGAATTTAACCTATATCTCCCTTTCTATTTCCTATGATCCCCCTTCCTCAATTCTTTATTAAAGCCAAACAGGTCTACTCACAGTTGAAAAAGAAGGCACAGTTCAGCTGTGATGCCAACAGCATCCCCCCCATCCCTCTCTAGCTGGTGAAATCCTTCCCACACCCAGGGCCCAGCACAAGTCCCAGCTCTTTGTATGAGTCTCTTCTCAACTACCTCAGGATTCACAGTTTGTCTCTCTGAAATTCTCCACTCATTATGTGATATTCTAAATCACTTATCTGGGGGCATATCATAAACAACTTTATATTAATATTTATGTATCTTATCTCTATGTCTTAAACTCCTCAAGCAGATCAAGCTCTCCGAGGTCAAGGACTTCAGTCTTCTTTATCCCTTTATTTTACATAACATCTACCCAGAAGCAAATTAATGTTACCTGAGCTTCAGCTAATAGGATTTCAAAGCGCTCACGCAAGGATGATAAGCAAATTGTTATTTATAAGCCAGAAGGAGGAATATACATCATCAGAAACTTTCAACATTCCATTGTTTCCACATTCCATGATAAAGACAATAGTCTCCATAATCTCTTCAATAAAAACAATACAAAAGAAGTCCTGATGTGTTACCAAGTCACTGTAACTTGGTATAAATAAATAAAGTGTAACTACTGAAGACAAAACTATTTACACCCGCTGAAAATAAGCAGCAATACGTCTAATCACTAAAAGTAGGTTACTTTGCCTGACTCCATGTAAAATATGACTGTGCTGCACCCTGCAGTCTATGGAAGAAAAGGATTGTAAGAAATTCCATTCAAAGAGAAATCAGTGTTTGGGCAAAAAATATTTTTCCTGATGTTTTAAAGCTACTAATCAATTTTCCTCTCAATGTTGTCATTACACACTGAGAATACACAATTGGGCTGTTTCTACAATCACCATTTCACATTAGGAAATCAAATTCTAATTCATTTTCTTCCTTATTTTAGAATCAAAGAAAATGACAAATGTGTTTATAAAATCATTAAAAACCAAACTCACTGCCATCGAGTCAGATCCGACTCATAGTGACCTCTCCTTGGGTTTCCGAGGCGGTATCACTATGGAAGTACCTCTGATCCTCTGAACACCATCTTAGTAGTGATAACCACGGTGTTCTGAGTCTGCCTGTGAGGGTAGAGCTCAGTTCTGGAATCAATCTGAACAATTCTCCCAATTCCCTTTTAAGAGGTGAGATGTCAGTAGAAAACATACACAGATAAAGGAAGTCTTAGACTCTGAGGCCTATCGTTGTTGTTGTTGTTATGTGCCGTCGAGTCGTCCCTGACTCATAGCGACCCCTCCTTGGGTTTTCGAGGCAATATCACTATGGAAGTAGGATTGAGGCCTATAGACTGTCATATATATATATATATATATATATATATATATCTCCAAACCAGATTCCCAACTTTCATTTCTGTCCTGGGGTCCATGTCAGAATAATTACAATTTAGAAACATAGTGAGTAAATAGTCATACCCAGGTTCCCTGGGGATTTCAAAACACTCTGCTAGATCTTAATGGAACTGAATGTAAACTGGACCTCAGTAGAAATTTCCCAAAACTGATTAGACATACACACCCTCAAAAGAATTCCAGAAATACTCCAAATTCAGAGTATTGTGGTGTTTTTTTTTTTTTTTTTTTAGTGGTAGAAAGTCTTTTTTTTTTTTTAATTGTGCTTTAGGTACAAATTTACAGAGCAGAGTTTGTTTTACATTGAACATTTCATGTACATTTGGTTTCACTTCTCAATTACCTACCATCTCCAACCCTAACCCACTCTCCTCCCCTCCCTTCCCAGTTACTGCCCCCCATGGTGCCCCTCATAGCTGTGCACTCCTGTGTATCCTGCATTTCCTCTGTACGACTGTTGCCCCTCTGGTGCCCAGTGGTCGACTGCTCCAAGGGATGCGTCTCCACCGAATATGTGGGTGTGTCACCCTGGGTTGAGTGGTCTGCATGTATGTCTTATTTAATATTGGGATGAGAGCCAGCCCCTGGGAGTGAGTTTTATTCCAGGCCCAAAGTGTATTCCAAGGCCATAGTATTGGGGGTCCCACCAGACTCCATCCGACCAGTAATTCTGGTCATTATTGTGTTTTTGGATTTTGTTCTATATTTTTCCTCTTACTGTATCCAGGATCTCCAGTTTTGATCCCTTCTCAAGTGGTTGGGACTGGTAGCCAGGCACCATCTAGTTCTTCTGGTCTTGAAGTCCATCATGTCCTAGGGCTGATTGTTTCCAAATGCCCTTGGTTTTTTGCATTCTTCTTCACTTTCAATGATAGGAGACCATTAGCTCCATCTTAGATGGCTGCTCAAAAGCTTTTAAAACCCCAGTCGCTACTCACCACTGTAAATTGTGGAACAAGATTTTTTTATGTATTTTGTTGTACCAATTGTGATGTCCCCCAATACGATGGTCCTGAGTCAGTAGATCCATTGGATCTCTCTCCCACAGTGTCTGGCTGTCTGTGAGGGATTGCTCTATGTCTGTCTTCTGACAGACAATACTGAATATAATTTCAGTGTATTCTTAAGATCATTCTTAGCAAATATTTTATGATGTTTTCCTAAAGGAAAAATTTTAAAGATTCCTTTAGCAAATGAGATTGAGAAAACACTGCTTTCCATGGGTTACCACTGGAGATCACTCTGAAGATTAAAGATTCTAGGAAACTCTTCTTGGGGGGAAAAAAAAAGACTACCTTCACTTAAACAAACATTTCCTAAGCCTATATGAAATTCTATTAACAATTCCATGGAGTTATCCCTCTCCACTTGATGATTCCTATGGACCATGTGTCTCATCTCTACAATTAAAAAAAATTCAGGTAGGGAAGATGCACACACTCAAGGCACACTTTTGTTGTCACCCAGAGAATGGCCTCCTAAGGGAAATTTGCCTAGTGTATGATCTGGCTCTGAGCTTCACAAGTTCAAAACCTGAGTCTGTCAGCACAACAAAGAGATTGAAAATGTCTGACAGATTCATAGTAACCAGTCACAAGACTGCTGTACAACACCAGAATGTCAATTTACTAAATTACAGTGAATAATAAACAGTCACAGAAATCCCTATATTCTAACCTGTAGGACCTACCCATCCTATCTCTCTCACAATCCACTTGGGAAGCCAACTCATATTCAGAAAACAACATACAACCAGGGAAAAAACCAGTTAGATGAATTGCATGTTTGATGGAATCCAGCTAAGTAAACCTGATGTGTCCATGTCATAATACCTTAACAGTAAACCATAAAAGTAGAGGGTAAAAGACGGGCCTAGAGGTATAAGAAGCTTTTCAAACTCAAAACCAAACTCACTGCCGTCGAGTTGATTCTGACTCATAGCGACCCCTCCTTGAGTTTCCAAGGCAGTATCTTCATGGAAGTAGATTGCCCAGTCTTCCATCCAAGGAGTGGTTCAAACTCAGCAGCCTTCTGTTAGCAGTCAAATGCCTTAGGCACTATGCCACCAAAGCTGTATAACACCAGAAGCTTTTAGTTTCCCTGAATCTCTAGCAGCCCCAAAGTCCCCTTCTCCTCAACTCCTGGATATGAACCTGGACCATTGCTGTTTTTTCAGTCTTATTTTAAGTATGGGAAGAATGTATTGGAAAGCCTGGCTTTTTTTTTTTTTTTTTTTTTAATGATATATTTCATACAATCTAAGTGAAAACAGTGTTTGCTATGCAAACATAGCTCCAAGCAAGTCCTCAAGAACCAATCCCCTTTTTAACCCTTAAGCCCCTCCTATGTAGAAAATCTGGAATTCCTTCTGTATCTTAATCTTTAAAATTCACAAGCAACTCTTACCCTGACTCCATCTCCTCATTAGAGATAATGTCATCAAAGATATTAAATTTAATTCCATTGTCATGGCTCTCTTCCTTGAAACATTAATTTGAATGCTCCCATCCCATATTTACCTTAGAAAAAAAGTTAAAAAAAAAAATCTGCTTAAAGACTGAAATGAATTCAAATAGACTTTTTATTCGGTCTATACAGTATTTAAAAAGAAAAATGGTAAATATCATATCCAAAAAAATGAGTATTTCCAGCTACTCCTAAGAAACTGAAAAGTTTAACTATGCTGGACAACTATATCCTGAACATGAAATGGCAATAATAATGGGCTAAAACTAAATGCCACTTCTTTTGACAGGTCACGCTCCCTCCTGTGCTTGCTACTACCACTCTTAGTGAGCATTTAACTTTGTAGCCCATGTTTAATCCACTCTATATTGATTTTACAGTTTAACTAACAGAGAACACTCTTATTGCATAATTTTTTCAGATTCTTAGGGGTCAGCTCATTGCATCATTCAAATTCTCCTTGCATAATCTGTCATTTGCTCTACTGCACTTTAACCACAGAAAGCAATAAGGCAGCCAATCAGCCTAAGAGTTTAAGGTAGAGGGAATTCTGGGGTCCAATGTTGGACCCTTTCACCTATGAGCTAAGGTCAATCAAATGGGCTAGGACCAGGTGATACTTGAAACCTTCTTTTGCAACTGATTATCTAGTTCTCACCCTTCCAGTTCTACCTCCTGAATTTCCCTATCCTACCCCAAGGACTGGCTTCATAATTTGTGGGGTTCAGTGCAAAATGAAAATACAGGGCCCCTTCTTAAAAAAAATTATTAACAATTTCAAGGTGGTGACAGCAGAGCATTAAACCCATTGCTGGGCCCTCCCAAACCTGGGGCCCTGTGTGACTACACAGGTCACACAGGCCATAAAGTCAACCCTGCCCATCCCTTTCCTCTTAACCAAGATCTTCAGTCTGCTTTCTGGTCTCCAAGAGTCCTGTCCTTGACTTGGATATCTGACTCTGATTCTATTTGCTTCTGACTCTGCTTTACCATCCTACAATAAGGACAAGCATTCCTTTCCCTGACACAGTAACTGGTCTTATTGGCAAGATGTACAGCATAACATTTACATTCATATGGCCTTATGACCCCAATGCTTTTCACTGAAACAAGAGTCATAAAAAGCAAGGCAGGGCAAACATTTAAGCCCCAAATTGGAATGTCATTTTGTTAGACATACTTTTTCACATGTACAACTTTATCTTTACAATAACAGGCAGGGGCTTGAAGCCAAGGAAACTCATTTGTTTGTCTTATAAACTCATGCTTCCATTTTCATTTGTCACCTATGTAATTTTTAGACATACAGTATCATTTTTATTTCTTATCTTTTTATCTTCCCTACTCTTGTCATTTTACCAACAGACCCAGATGGTCTTAAATAAGATTTTCCAAAGCATTATACATACACATGAGATGGTTTTAGGTGACACAAGGATGTTTTATAAAACTAATCATTTTAAAGTAAATTGGAAACAATATAATGAAACATATCATTCTATGAGTTCACAGATATTAATTTTTAATATATTTAAATAAAGTAAACTCAATTTAAAGAAAAATATTAAGGAGATAATGGGGAAGTACTTGAAGGAAGGAAATGACAGTGATGGTCAAATAATTCAATGTAGAAAATATTGCTTTAGACTGTAATGCTGGGAACTCTGATTCTTAAGATGAAATAAGCATTTATTTATGCCTTTTTTCTCTAGTGTTGCTAAAGTCTCTGTAAGAGCAGAATACCAATTTGCATTGGAGTTTTAGGAAACATTAAACATTCACAATCCTTACCAAATGAGACTGGTAAAAGTACACTAAGAGGTTAAAAAAAAAAAAAAAAAGCCAACTACTTTAAGGAACCAAAAAATGTCGGGAATGTATGAGGTATTAAATAAGACTGGTTAGCTAAAAGTAGATTAATCAGTACTCTGCTCAGAAAGCACAGAAGGTGCTAATACAAGGTGTAGATAGAAGGTGTACACAGCTACTCTACAATGCATATACAAGGCAGGTGCTATAAGGACTGAGGTGGGGGAGGAGGGTGGAATGCAATGACACGAGAGCTCCAGGGCTGGCTCTACTAAAGATGAGTCATGTGACCATACATAGCTCATTTAGCTCTATGCATCTATGGACCACCGGTAACAAAATTTTAGAGTTTGAAATAATTCAATCCACTCCCTACATTTTAAAAATGACAAAAATCAGGTCAAATGACTTGTCCAAAAGCATACACCTTGCTAGAAGGCTACAGGATCAGTAATAGAGCAGAAGGCTTCCAAGTTCCCTGCCCTGCATTCATGGTGCTGAGCTACATCTCTCTTCATTTCTTTCCATACAGAAGCAGCAAATTCCAGAGCATCTTCCTACTTCTTAAAAGTACATCTGGAAACATTCAGAGCTTTATTACCCTAATATGACTGCTTGCAGGCAACAGATTTCTTACCTGTCAGAATTAGAGCCAGCCATGTATTGCTAACTACCTGGAGAAACTTTTGAGTCCTCAAATGATAGATGGCCTGGAAAAAGATTGTTGTTGTTGTCAGGTACCGTTGAGTCATCTCCAACTCAGAGACCCTGTGCACAGCAGAACAAAACACTGCCTGGTCCTGTTCCAGCTTCACGATCCTTGCTATACCTGAGCCCATCGTTGCAGCCACTGTGTCAATCCATCTCATTGAGGGCCTTCCCCTTCTTTGTTGACCCTCCACTTTACCAAGCATGACATCCTTCTCCAGGGAATGGTAACTTCTGACAACATGACCAAAGTATAGAAAAAGATGGACACATAGATTTGTGTCACAATACAGAAAGATAAGAAATCAAGGAAGGGTGATAGCACAAGATGGCAGCTTAGTCAGCCACACCAGGCCATCTCCCTACAGCAAAGACCCATGAAATAAAAACAGATAACAATCCTCTGAGCATCAAAATAAGGATAAAAAATTAGACTGTACTCTGACTGCAAGTAGAAACTAAATGAAAACAGTGAAAGAGGAATGTTATAGATAGGAGGTCCCTTTCCAGGCAGCCCAGGGCAACATGGCCATCTGGAGACAAATTGAGCAGTGATCCTGCCTAAGGAGCAAGCATAGGAGGGCAACTTCACAGAATTCCCAATAGTACACAGAGAAACTGTGTAGACAAACCCAGAGTGAAGCAACGTGAACAGGCCATGAACAGAATCTAAGAAGGAGAAAGTATAGGAAGGAGAGGTGATTCTGGTGTCCACAGAGCAGGGAGGGAACCAGGAACCAGAGACAGGCCCACTAATCAGCAGCAGACCCCAACCATTAGGGTAGGTGGTGCACATGGAGTAGAAGATCCACAGAACGTCAGCAGAAGGTCCTCCACCTGACCAGACTTGTGAAAAATGAAATGCCATATAGAAAGGGGCACAAATAAGACTAAGTGCTGATTTCTAGTCAGAAATCACACAGGCAAGAAGGCAATAGGATGACATATATAAAATCCTGAAAGAAAAGAATTGCCAACCTAAAATCATATATAACCCACTGCTGTCAAGTCGGATCTGACTCATAGCAACCCCTCCTTGGGTTGTCGAGGTAGTATCACTACGGAAGTAGATTGCCCAACCTTCCTTCCAAGGAGTGGCTGGTGGGTTTGAACTCCAGCCTTCTGGTCAGCAGTCAAATGCCTTAGGCACTATGATACCAGAGCTCCCAAGAATCATATATACAGCAAAATTCTCTTTCAAAAACGGTGAAACTAAACATTCCCAGATAAGCAAAAATCAAGGAAATTTGTAAAAACTAGACAAACCTTACAAGAAATATTAAAGGGAGCTCTTCAGAGAGTGAACCAACATCAGACGACAACCTGAGATAAAGACACACAACAGCATCAGCCAGACACAAACCCAGATAAAGACTTTACAAAAGTAAAATAAAGTTGTAAAGCTGACTAAAGGGAACCAGAGGTGTTAAGCTATATATGGTGACAAATTCAAAACAAAAAGGGGGAATAAAAGGTGTAGTTATAGAACTTCCATATAGAAAGAAAGTCAAGACAATTTCAAGATATAACACACTGTTTTAAATTTAAGGATAAAGGTTAACTTCAGGGTAACCACAAAGAAAATTAATAAATCTACTTACCAAAATAAAGAAGAAAATCAAAACAGTAAGAATGCCTGAGTGTATAGCAGAGCTGACAAGGGGCAAGGTTGTGGTAGCTTCTTGGCCATAGCCAGCTATCCTGAGGGAGTGAGTAGTTGGACCCATGAGATCGGGACCATGGTTGCATGGGACCTCAAGTATGGTGTAACATACTAAAAAAAACCATTGTTCTATATCCTACTTTGGTGAGTAGTAACTGGGGTCTTAAAAGCAAGCAAGCAGCCATCTAGATGTAATAATGGGTCTTTCCTCATCCAGAGCAAAAAAAAAATGAAGAAAACCAAAGACTCATGGAAACAATTAGTCCAAGGGACTAGTAGACCATGTAATCCTCAGCCTATATGACCATAAGACCAGAACTAGATGGTGCCCAGCTACCACTCTCAACCACTCGGAGGGGGTCAGTGCAGGAGATCCTGGATAGAGTGGGAGAACAATGTGCAACAAAACTCAAACTCATTAAAAAAAAAGACAAGGTTTGCTGGTCTGATAGAGCCTGTTAAGACCCCTGAGACTACGGTCCCTAGTTTCCCTTCAAGTCTGGAACTAAACTCACTCCTTGTGGCTTCTAGCCAAACAACAGACAGGCATATGGGATGAAAATTTACAGCAGGTAGTTACACTCCTTGGAGCAACAAATCATGGTCGAACAAAAGGGCAGTGTTTGCATAGGGAGATACCTGGGGGGGGGGGGGACTACATGCGCGGGTGGGACTACATGGGAGGGAAGGACACAAGGAAGAAGTACCCTACAGGAAGAAGTGAAAAGAAAGCTGTTACATTGTGGGGAATTGCAATCAATGTCATGACACAAAATGTATATGAACTGCTGTACATAAAATGAATTTGCTCTGTAAACTTTCACCCAAATCACAATAAAAATTGGGGGAAAAAAAAAAAAAAAAGAACTCAACAGAGAAAATTATCAGGAGCAAA
>NW_006921810.1:2435123-2438341 GCF_000298275.1 Orycteropus afer afer | reverse complement strand
CAAGAAGACATAACAATAATAAATATTTATGCACCCAGTGACAGAGTTCAAAAATACATAAAACAAACTCTAACAGAATTGAAAAGAGAAACAGTTCCACAATAATAGTAGGAGATTTCAACACACTACTTTTGACAACAGACACAACATTCTTTGGTTTATATAACATGTTCCACTTTTCAATTCTGATGGTTGTTCTGGTGATGATGAGTAGGGTTGGAAAATAATTTAAGTACAAGAGAATGCCCTTCACTTGACTCTTTGGGTCCAACATCAATTAGGCATGAGAGTACTTGCATTAGGACAGACTTATTCTATACCTGTAGGTGGTTTCCCCAGTTCTCATCATCCTTCTCAGCTTTCTTTCTGTGTCATTTCTCCATGATCTCGCCTAGAAATTAAGGCTAGAAAAGGAGCTTTCCCCCCAGGTTTTTAATCCAGCAGAAACCATCAAAGTCCCCTTACTAGGTCTATAGGCCTTTTATTTCCCCACCATTCCCATTTCCACTCCTGGTTCTCAAACTTCTCCTGGTGGCCAAGATGGTCCAAGTAATTCAGAGGCCTAGTAACTCCTAGAGTCCCTGGATGTTGCAAACAGCACACTAGATTGCTAACAAAAAGGCTGGAGGATCAAGTCTACCCAGAGGCCTGAAAGCCTGATGATCTACTTCTGGAAAAAATCAGCAGCTGAAAACCCACACTTCTACTCTGACACACATGTGGTTGCCATGAGTCAGCATCAACTTAAAGGCAACTGGTACGGTAGGGCCCAGTAACTCACAGCCAAAGAAAACTTTAAAACTTTGTAAAAGTTCACGGAAGCAGGAATATCTTCATTTTTGCTTCAGTCCTCCTCCTCCCCAAACTGACAGACCTCAGTTAAATTCCAGCTCCACTAACCAGCTATTTCATCAGCCTTTCCAGGCCTTATCCTCATCCACAAATGAAAACAGTATTTTAGACTCTTAATATTTGTAACACAGTGGTTAAAGCACTTGTCTGCTAACCAAAAGGTAGGCAGTTCAAACCCATCAGCCACTTTGTGGGAGAAAGATGTGGCAGCCTGCTTCCACAAAGATTACAGCCTTGGAAGCCCAATGGGGCAGTTCTATTCTGTCCTATAGAGTCACCATGATTCAGAATCAACCTAATGGGAGTGAGGTTGATTTTGTTTGAACATCTGTGAAGAATACATCTGATGAAATATAACTTCCACAAGGACAAAGATGTTTTATTCATGAGTGTATCCCCAGCACATAGCAGGCAGTCAATAAATAATTGTTGGATGATTTCAAAGACCCTACACCAAATTCCCAAATATTGTTAAAAATACAGTAAATTATAATGGAAAAATATAAGTGATTTAGTCTTTTAAATTATATAAAGAAACTTAAAATCATTTATAAAGTTAATTAAAGTAGCTTGTGCCATTAAAATAAACTCTATCATACACCACTAATAAAGTAATGCCAACTATGAAATTACATGAAACTGCTAAAGCAGCAACAGCAGCTGTCAGCTTTAAATTTACAAAGAATCAAAAGGGTTATTTTGGTTTGTTTTTTAGGTTGGTTTTTTTTTTTTTTTTTTTAAATCACATAAGGGCATGATGTGGCAAAATTGAATGTTTATAAGCATTCTCAGTCTTTCTCATCCTCATGTCTGCTAGAAAGGATTCTGACTTAGAGCACTCTGGCCCTTGCCCTCCCTGGTTCTTTCTCTGAGACTATACTGCAAAAAAGGAAAAAGTTGAAAGAGGAAGTTCTTGGGAGGGTGTTGTGGTAAGGAGAAGTAGAACAAGATGAGAGTTCAGTGGCTAAGAGGGTACAGCAGAAAAGGAATGAAATGCATGAATCACAGAATTGCATTTTGGATAAGGGGAACTCAAGAAATGCTATGGATTTCAGAGTAGCTAAATAGAGAAGAGGGGAATTTATATGAAATACAGGCATACCTCCTTTTATTGTGCTTCACTCTCGTGGTCTTCACAGATACTGTGTTTTTTACAAATTGGATTGTGGCAACTCTGTCAAACAAGTCTATCAGCACTATTTTTCCAAAAGCATGTACCCATTTCATGTCTCTGTGTCACATTTTGGTAATTCTCACAATATTTCAAACTTTTCAAAAATATTACACACTTAACAGACTATGTTGTTGTTGTTGTTATGTGCCATCAAGTTGGACCCGACTCATAGCGACCCCTCCTTGGGTTTCCGAGGTGGTATCACTACAGAAGTAGATTGCCCAACCTTCCTTCCGAGGAGTGGTTGGTGGGTTTGAACCTCCAGCCTTCTGGTTAGCAGTCAGGTGCCTTAGGCACTATGCTACCAGAGCTCCCTAACAGACTATAGTATAGTATAAACATAACTTTTATATGCACTGGGAAACCAACAAAATCTTATGACTCATTTTATTGTTATATTCACCTTACTGCAGTGGTCTGGAACTGAACATGAATATCCCCAAGGTATGTCTGTCTGTCTTGATGCAGACTATAACTATCCTTCATGTTATTCTAGAAGTATGAGTAGAAATTTTAAGTTATTCTGAAATTACTTTGTGACTTCTGCTCTATGTTCCTCTGACTACCAAAAATAAAAACGAAACCCACTGCTGTCAAGTTGATTTCAACTCATAGCAACCCCACAGGACAAAGGAGACTGCCCTATAGGGTTTCCAAGGCTGTAATCTTTATGAAAGCAGACTGCCACATCTTTCCCTGTGGAGTGCATTAAGAGTGCTAAAATTTCAGTTAGCAGCTGAGCTCTTAACTACTGTGCCACCAGGGCTCACACCCCTCTAAGACTGGCCCTTGGGGATCACAGCCTCAATGAGGATATAAAAGTCACTGCAGAGAAGACTGAACGCATGATGAGGTGTGGATTCTGGGCTTGTTCTCAGCCTAAACCACTGACCACTGCATCCTGGGCTCTTAGAGTAGGATTCAAATTCACGCCTGAAACAAACTGCAAATAACCACGCATCATGGATCCAGAATTCCTTTCAAACACTCAAAATCCTGACTTCAAATCCAGACTGTTACTGATACCACCACATTCACAAGGTGAGGTTTAGGATAAGGATTAAATGAAATAGCATGTATCAGTGATCTGTAGACTAGGAATTAAATGTTAGATTCCTTCTCCCACTCCATCCATCCATCCTTACTTCTTCACTCTGTTCTTCAATTTAGAAATTTTATGTTCTATGTTTTT
>NW_006921810.1:2433740-2435016 GCF_000298275.1 Orycteropus afer afer | reverse complement strand
AAATACACTTTCCATACAGCAGTTCACATACACATTGTCCCATGACATTGACCACAATTTAGCACAATGCAACATCTCCCCTCCCACTTCCTCCCAATAGTTACCTCTTCCCTGTGTCCATCTCTCCATGCACTCCTACTCCCTGAGCTATCTCCCTGAGCCTGAGCAACCCTTCTTTCTCTCTTACTTATTCTCTCCAAGGAGTGTATCTACCTCAGGTAAATGCTCAACTCATATGCCTGTCTATTGTTTGGCTGGAAGCCACAGGTGTGTGTTCAATTCCAGACCTGAAGGGCAGCTAGGGGCCATAGTCTCAGTGGTTCCACCAGGCTTCCTCCGGCCAGCAAACCTCTTCCCTGCTTTTTTTTTTTTTTTCACCAAATGATTCTGAGTTTTGTTCCACATTGTTCTCCCTCTCTATTGTACCACATTGTTCTCCCTCTCTATCCAGGATCTCCTACAAAGATCCTCTTCCAAGTGGTTGACAGTAGTAGCCATCTATTTCTTCTAGTCTCATAGTCATATAGGCTGCAGATCGGATGGTGTACCACTTGCTAGGACTAATTGTTTCCATGAATTTTTGGTTTTCTTCATTCTTCTTGGCTCTGGACGAGTAGAGACCCATCGTTGCATCTAGATGGCAGCTTGCAAGCTTTTAAGATCTCAGTCACTACTTGCCACAGTAGGAGGTGGAACAATGTTTTGTGTAGTATGTTATGCCAATTGAGCTTGATGTCCTCTGTGACTATGGTCCCAAGGCCACAGGTTCAACTACTCAGTCCCTCTGAGTAGATGGCTGTGACCAAGCAGTGATTACAACCTTGCTGCCTGTCAGCCCCATTATACACCTGGGAATTCAGAACATATACATAAAGTTATTGGACCACTTTCTGCCAACCCTATACATGCACTCTCCACTTCATATACATACCTAATATTTCAGCCTTTCCACCCATATACCCATGTTTGCCTTCACCGACCACACCGTACATTATGTGCAAAAGGGTTCATCTTTGTTGTCTGTACTTTCCACGTTACTGTCTTTCTCTTCCTCACTGACACTATATTGATCATTCACATTTGGTGCATTGCCCTTTTCTTCAGCCAAATCAAAACTTATCTCTATCTATCTAACAGTATTTCCTCCCCTCCCCTCCCACCCCGGGTAACCAACAAAGAAAATGGTCTTCCATAGATAAAAATTTCCTTGACTATTACAATAACAGACTAATACCATATTTGTCCTTTTGTGATTGACTTATTTCACTCAGCATAA
>NW_006921810.1:2418879-2429720 GCF_000298275.1 Orycteropus afer afer | reverse complement strand
TTTTTTCTGTGTTTTCTTTGGTCTGTCTCTCAATCCTTTGAAGAAACCTAAAGATAATTCTTTTGAATTCCTTCTCAGAGAGTTCCAATGCTGCTTCTTCCTCAAGGATGTGTTCTGGGTCTATAACCTGTTCCCTTGTTTCTACCACTTTATCTTGCTTCTCTTTGTGGACTGTGATGGTCTGTTTTCTCCAAGGCATTGTGGTATTGTATTAATATCTCTGTTAATTGTTTGTGAAGAGCAGCCAAGGTCGATTCAAGCTCTTCTTGGTGGTTTTTTATCATTGGCCTGTTGGTGGAGAAGGAGGTGCTGCCTCTTGCTCAGTACGTGAAGTTGCAGGAGGTTTGGGTGTACTTGTATCTTATGGGGACTGTTGCTGTCTCCCACTCATTTAGGCAAAAATTACAACTGAATAACCATCAAAAAAACTAAAAGCACACGGACAAAAAATACACCCTGAAATCACACAGGAACAATAACCCAAAAAAAGAAAAAGTGGAGAAAAGGAGAAGAAAGCTGGTAAATATGCAATATTTGGGGATAGATCACTAAGAGAAAAAAGGTAGAGAAGGAGAATAATGAAGGAAAAAAACAAACTAACAAACAGGGGGAAAAAAAGAAGGAAAAAAAGAACCCACAAGTAACAGGGTTAACTATGAGAGAGAAAAAATAAAAGAAGAAAGAGAAGGTGTAAACTAGGACCTTTTCAGTCATGTAGTACAGGTCTGGAGAGTTCTTGGGGTTACTGGAAAGCAGAACCTCTTCTTAGGCCCTTGGAATCTGGTAGAGCGCTGTCTCTTTAGGTTGTCTCTAGCTGTTGGTTACTTGTTGATTTGTTTTGTCTTGGTTTTATGGTTTAATATTTTGAAAAGGTGAAGCTGGTGTGTTTTATTTTATTATTGATTCAGGTGTGTTGGGTCACTCTGCTCTTTTCTTTGTAATGATGGAATCACTGTATGTAGAGTGGATATGTGTTTCTGTTTTCGTAAAGAAGGTTTAGAGTTCGAAGCGGGAGGTTTTATGGTAATTGGCTGAATATGGTTTCTTCTATTGAATGAGTGAAGTTATTGGCAGACAAGGTGGGTTTCTAGGGCTTTGAGCAGGTTATTATTGATGACGAATTTATTTGCAAGACCACGGCTCAAGCTCAGGAAAGATTCCTATTGTTAGAGGGTCACAAATTTCCGGCAATTTCAGGCACACTCAAAGACCCCGCCTCCCCGGCCCCACAGCTCCAAAGCACAACTCCAAGGCAAAATTTGTGGGACTGCACTCAGCTGTGGTTTCTTTGCTCTCCATGCCCCATCTGCCCATGGTGCTGATGCAATCCTGCCAGACCACCAATGGCTGGCTCTGGAGTTTGTCTGTGATACCGCCCACCTGCGGCGCCAAAGATGCGTGCAATTTCAGCTGTGCTGGAGTTGGGGGAGTACCTGCTAGTGACCTGTGGTCCCGATATCCATGGCAAAGAAAAGCATGGTGTCTCCCAGTCTGACCCAAGCCTTGTCTGTGATCCACTGGGAGGGGAGGGAGCTAGCCTTTCTGGCGCAACAGTGAGATCTCCGCCTGAATCTCAGCAGTGGTGCCCGTGCCCACCTGCACCCAGACAACCCAAATTACTGACAAAATCAGCTGCTAGAGGCAGGTCTCTGCCACTGCCCTCTGGAATATTGTAGTTGTTGCTGGTATGCTGCTATAAGGTGACCTCCTTCTTGGCTTGGGGATCTCAGGCGGCCACCCTCACCCAGCAGACAGTGACTGCCCCAGGAAAGTTTGCAATGGTCTCTCTTGGGTGCCCATCCTTCCTCCACCAGTAGCTCTTTCCTAAATAATCTCCCTGTGCCTTTCCTCCAATTCTTCTCTTCTGTGTTTGGTGCACTCTGATTCAGTGAGCTGTTCAGAGCACCAAAGTTCCTAATTCAAACTGTTGTACCTAGTTTTCAAAGTCCTTAGATGCCAGAGGGAAAAAAAGCATGGTGCTCACTGGCGAGACTCCATTTTGAATCAGTACAAATTCTTTTAAAAATTAAATATGCATGTAATTCTAAGTGCATGATGGCTGCTACAGAACAAAAATGTAAATTTTAGTTAACATTAAACCCAAAACCAAACCCATTGCCATCGATTTGATTCCTACTCATAGCCACCCTATAGGATGGAGTAGAACTGCCCCTTAGGGCTTCCAAGGCAGTAAATCCTTACAGAAGCAGACAGCCTCATCTTTTTCCTGCAGTGTGGCAGGTAGGTTCAAACCACTGACCTCTGGTTAGCAGCTTAGTGCTTTAACCACTGTGCCACCAGGTCACCTTAGTTAACATTACCCTTACTTGAGTCTGTCTGTCTGTCTATCTATTTTCCCAGGCAGAAGGCAGCATTGAGCCTCACGTCTTCACAGCCATCGTGGATTTCCCTTTCTAACTGCTGACTCCAAGGACAGGTAGATTATTCCTTACTTTATTCTCCACCATACCCTATACACCCAAATGCCATAGCACCTTTAATAACGCATTACTGTTTATAATGAAAATAAGTGGATATACAACTTACGAGAAAGTACCAAATCTCAATTTATCTTTGTATCCTTAGAGACCAGACCAGCACTTGGCATGTAGAAAATGCTAAATAAAAGAATGAATGAAGAGGAGATATAGGAAATGTCTGTCCACAAATGGCTGTGAGAAAGTAAAAAGCTGTGTTTCCAGGGTTTGTCCCATCTCTGGCTTGTCTTAGACTCCTTCCTTTCACTTTCCTCTTGTAAAAATAGGCTAAGGAGACTGCTGGTAGGCAATTTAATACACCTTTGGTTAACTAACGAAGAAGTAGGAAATCAAAATCTGAGTAAAACCAGTACAATCTCAGATTATATGCAACGAAAACAATGCAACACACTGCCGTTGAGTCGGATTCGACTCATGGCAACCCTGCCTTGGGTTTCCGAGGTGGTATCACTATGGGAGTAGATTGCCCGACCTTCCTTCCAAGGAGTGACTGGTGGGTTTGAATCGCCAGCATTCTGGTTAGCAGTCAAATGCCTTAGGCACTGCACCACCAGTGCTCCCCAGATTATACAGAACCTATGAAAAAGGTTGTTTCATTAGTGTTTCTGGGTTTTCTATAAAATTATGGTTGATAATATACACCATGAGCTTTGGTGGCACAGTGGTTAAAGCACTTGGCTGCTAACCACCACTTGCTCTGTGGGAGAAAGATGTGATAGTCTGCTTCCATAAAGATTATATAGCCTTGGAAACCCTACTGTCTACTCCGTTCTATAGGGGGCTATGAGTTGGCATCCACTTGACAGCAATGATTGGCTTCTGATTAGAGTAATACCCACTTTTACTTGTAACTTCTTATTGTAAATCTTCCCTTGAATTCAGAACTGGGGAAAATTTTATCTTATTAAAAGACTTTTGTTTCTTTTTTCAGGCAATGAGGACTATACATTCTAACTCATTTCTCACCTACCAGCAAAACCAGAGTTAAACTCTCGACACATGCCTAGCCATAGTAATTTCTGTGTCTTTTTGACATATTTTTTCCTATTTTTGTGGTAATTCTGTACTATTACATGTTGTTTTAATTTTACAAAATTGCTACAAATTGTTTTTTTTAAAATATGAGTAATATGGCTATTAAAAAATAAATATGCCCTTGAGGAAAGTGTTTCCTTTGCACTCATAAGGAAGAGAATTATGGGCTCTTTTCCCAAAAGACCAGAAACAAAAAATATATTTATTATAGTTACCATAATTCAGGTATGAGATATATTTTTAAGATGTATTAACATACAGTCATTCTCGAATATAGTAGCAGTTTCTTATAAAACCAAGCATGCACTTATGATACAATTCAACATTTGTATTCTTGGACATCTATCCCAGAGAAATGAAAAACCTATATTTACACAAAAACCTGTTCATGAATGTTCATAGAAACTTTATTTGTAATAGTGAAAAATTAGAAACATCCCATGTCTTCAACAAGTGAATAATTAAACAAACTCTGGAATTGATACCATGGAATAGTACACAACAATAAAAAGCGATAAGCTATTGATACATGCAACAACTTGGATGGATCTCAAGGGCATTATTTTTAGAAGGAAATATACATATATCAAAATGTTATATAGTGTATAATTTCATTTCATGAATTATCAAAATGGCTTAACTATAGATACAGAGAACAGAATAGTGGTTACCATGGAACATGGACAACGTGAGTTGCAGGTGCAAATAAAAACTGGTGGTACAAGGAAGGCAAGGGAGTATCTTTGTGGGATGGGATCAAATGTCTTAGTATTATACATACACACACACACACACACACAAACAAACAAATGAGTGTACACAGAAACCAGTGAAAACGTAATAAGATATGTAGTATAGTTAGTAGTAGTATGCCAATGCCAATTACCTGGTTTTAATATTGGACTAAAGTTACATGAACTGTCACTATTGGCGGAAGACAGGGGAAAGGCTAAAGGAACTCTGTGTACAATTTCCAAATTCCTATGAATCCACAATCATTTTAAAATACAATTTTTTTTAATATACCAACATTGTTTTTAAAACTCATAAAATAAAGAATTCCTCAAGCTACATTTCCTATCTCAACTGTACAATCCCAAATACCTTACAATCTTGCCACACTGGATTCCTACACTCCAAGAATATACCAGTGACCTTTGCAGCTCCATGGCACTCCTCAGGCTATCCCCTCTGCCTGGAATGCCCTTCTGCTACATTTTCTGTCTCTTCTTTGAACTCCATCACATCCCAAGGCCCAATTCCATGACATCTCTGAAAAGCTTTTCCTGACCTGAGCTGCCTTACCCAACCAGAAAGAGTTTTGGCTGTTTTCTTCCAACGCCATCATCTACAATAGTATATTCAGTGAGTACAACATTTACCACACTGCACTCTGGTTAGTTGATTTCACACCCCTTTTCCTCAACAGACTGTTAAGTATATGAATAAAACTCCTTATTCATTTTTATAACTCTAATATATTCCACAAAGTCTGCTGCATAGAAGGTATTCAATAAGAAACTATAGATTGATTTATAATGAAAATGCTATATTTGAAAGACCAATCAATATAAGAACTAATGACTGCCATTAACTACATAAATGCAACTGGTAGAAGAATACAGGGTACCTGCTCTAGCTCTCCCTGCTGGAGATCACTGGGGTAAAGGAGAGATGACCAACCCTGCCTGCCACATGTAAGGCTTTGTGCTAGCTGCTCTGGATGTAATCTTCATAACAACCTATAAAATAAGTATATTATGTCCACAAACCAAATCTGAGACAGTGTAAGTAGCCTTAGGATCACACAGTAAAAAAGAAGGAACTGGGACTCAAATCTAGATTGCTAATACCTCTTATTGTCTCACACAGATCCTGAGCTTCTCACAAGCAGCTCATCTGACCCTAGAAAGTGGTCTAACACATTGTCAGAAAAAAGCCTAATTAGTTCTCATGAATTAGCAATGCAGAAGGCCCTAGCAACCTGCCCCTCATCTTTTCTGTACCAGCCTTCATGTAACAGGGATCATGTTAGCTGGGTTAGATTAATTCTTAATAGTATTTGAAATAGAATGTATTAATTATATAATTTTGGACTTTTTATGCTTAATTCCACTCAAATTAGATCATGATACTTGGGCATTATGAAGGATTACTGACAAAAAGAAAATGTATGTATAAACAAAGCCTCTATTGCCATCAACTCATATTCAAACTACACCAAATACTTCCTTGAGCCCAACTCATCACTGATTTTAATTAAAAAACTAATTTGGACCACACATAAGTTGATTTTTAATCCTGTGGCCACTAATGAAAAACCTGAGTTCTCCCTGGCAACATATGAAACATGTTTAAACAAGTGCATTCCCAGGCATTCAGTATTAACCCTCTTGGGTGCTGTCCAAGGTAGGTGCAGGCTATACTTGGCACTGTTTCACTGAATTCCATCCTCTGCACTAGTACACTTTCTGGGATGAAATAAGAATTTAGAAAAATATTTGTTGATTTATAAGCTGTACTAAAGTTGGCAATTAGAAAGTTGCTTTAAATAGTTCTTAAATACTCTTAAGTCTACTACTGTTGCAATCTTACGTATGCTTACAAGCAGCAGACTTAAGGATATTTTAAAACAACTTAAAGAAGTTTTAAAATTGCATGAGAAAATATAACATCAAGATTCATGAGGAAAAAATACTTGTAAGAACAATTTTTATGTCTTAATTTTCCCCACTGCAGCATGTATAATTGTAGAATGACGTTAGAATCTGGCCTATCAATCTCACATGAATCTTGAGACCCCAAAATTAATCAATAAATGGAAAGTTCTCAGAGTCAAATTTTCAGAGCAACCAAGTATAATTATGACTTGGCTTGTTTCTCCATTATGTGAAGCCAAACTTCTCTAAATCCATTTAGAAAACCAAACAGCAAACTTTTAGGGTGGGTTGGGAATAATAAAAAATATTCTCACTCACAAGAAAAAAATTACAAATGACTTCCCTTCATGGTTTTACTCTACCTCAAACTCACGTTTTCACTAGGAAATTTTATACGGTTTCTCTTTCTGATGTACTACTAAACTGTGGTTTACAGCACAGGGTCACTCCTTCCTTTATAAGGTCATTAAAGACTTAACTGAGCTAATCCATGTAAAGCATAAGCACAATAGCTGGCTCAGATTGGCACTCAACAAATAAAAGCTCTGGTGGTAACTGCATAGGTAATAAGGATAAAAATGACATGATAATAAAAGAAAATCCTTAAGTTTTGTTTTAAATTAAGCTAAAGTCATTGTATCCAAAAAAATGCCTAAGAAAAGAGCAAAGTCACAAAACCAAGACTCATCATGCCAGGCTTTTAAGATTTCTTCTTGTTTTCTCTACTGTCCTAAGGATTTTAGCCCTATTTATGTGATAGGAGAATCCACATGTGTTTCCCAGGGCTGAGAAGCAGCTGCTGGGCTGTACCTTTACAGGCTGAGGGCGGCCTAATGTGTTAGAGAACAGGTCAGGCATGGTGTGCTGATGGGACCAAACTTGGGATTTTTGCTATTTTAACTGCACTGAAATATATCTGTGTATTAGAACCCCCTGCCCCCAATGGCAAACCAAAGCCAATGCTGCCTTCATAACTCTACTTCCTAAACCCCACTTATTGCTCAACCGTATCTCTGCTAGCTGACAAGAAGAGCTGACAGGCTACAAATAAAATCCTGTTCCAGCCTGTCTTCTTGTAGGATAAGAAGGGAATTAGTGAGGTAAGAAGGAAACAGAAAGCCCCGATAAGGGAAAATCAGCCAGTTTTCAAAGGTAGATGGGAAAAGAATAAAATGTATCTGATGTTCCTTCAAAAACATGAAAGCAAAAAAGCCACCCTCTCTGGTAGCTGAGTTAGTTGTCTGGGAGTCTCCTTAGCCTATTTTTACAAGAGGCAAGTGAAAGGAAGGAGTCTAAGACAAGTCAGAGATGGGACAAAGCCTGGAAGCACAGCTTTTTACTTTCTCACAGCCATTTGTGGACAGAAAAGAGAAGTAGGTACACAAAAATTGTGCTCTTCTCTTTCAATCCATTCACTCTTTCATGAATTAGACACTTACTGGGCATATTACCAGTGCCAAGGAGCTCTGGTGACATTGCAGGCAGGGCATTTGGTTCTTAACCAGAAAGGTGGCAGTTCAAATCTACCAGCAGCTCCATGGGAGGAAGAGGAGGCAATCTACTTCCATGAAGATTTACAGCTTTGGAAATCCAATGGGGGTCACTGTGAGTCCGAATCAACTCGATGTCAATGGGTTTGCTTTTTTTTTTTGGTTTTACTGATGCCAAATACTACAGAAGACATTAAATGCAGAGATGAAAAGCTATTTCCAAGAGACAGGTATAGTTTTGAAAAGTAAGCATACAAAAGAGAGAGGAAAAAAAAAAAAAAAAAAAAGAGGAAGGGCAGGCATTCCAGTTGAAAGAAATCACTGAACAGGTAGGGAAAACAAAGAAGGCTGGGGCAGGAAACTAGCACAAGGCATGTTATAGGATACTGAGGAGATCAGAGTCTTCTAGTACTTGCTCTTCTGGTTAATCCATGATAACATGTACCATATTCTTACTGTGTAACACCCCCATACAAATCCCTAGCCTGGAATTACTGCTTCTATTTAATCACATTAGGGACCTCTGGTGGTGCTGTGGTCAAAGCATTGGGCTGCTAACTAGAAGGTTGGCAGTTGAAACCCACCAGCTGCTCCATAGGAGAAAGATAAGGTAGTCTGCTTCAGTAAAGTTTTACAGCCATAGAAACCCTACTGGGCAGTTCTACTCTGTCGTACAGGGTCACTATGAGTCGGAATCAACTCAATGGCAGTGGGTTTGGTTTTTTAATTACTGCTATCCTTAACTAAGATAAGAATGACAATCCTACAGGGTACAGGAATCCAAACTCAAACATTTGGATTAAGCATTGTTGTAGGTCCTGGGAATATACCCAAAAAGCATCTCCTCTGTAATATGCTACTTCATTGTTTCAGCTGATTCTGGCAACCTACTATAAATAAGAGCTGTTTTATTTTGGTTTAGATTTTAGTAGTTTGACCTACCTCTATATGATGAATAGTTCTTTTCAAGAAGTCCGAGCAAGTTATGGAGTCTAAGAAAACAATACAGAAGACTTAAGAGCTGTGGTTGGGAGATACAACACACAGGCAGTGCCATGACCATGCATCCCACATAGAACTATGGCTCACACCCTATTGAAAATCACAATCCCTACCCACTCCCATGGGAGCTCTGGTAGCGTAGTGCCTAAGGCACTTGACTGCTAACCAGATGGCTGGCGGTTCAAACCCACCAGCCACTCCTCGGAAGGAAGATGGGGCAATCTACTTCCATAGTGATACTGCCTTGGAAACCCAAGGAGGGGTCGCTATGAGTTGGGTCTGACTCGACAGCACCTAACAACAACAACAACAACCCACTCCCAACAATACATGCTACCCTCATTCTATGCTGTATTTTCTCCCTAGTACGTATCATTATCTAACCAACCATTTTTCCTTACTTATCTGCTTATGGTTTATCTCCCCTCACATGAATATAAGAGATTTTTACCTGTTTAGTCACTGCTGCATCCCTAGTACCAATAACAATGCCTAGCATATAGTAAGCATTCAGTGAGCATTTTTTGAGTGCAACTAATTGTATGAATGCTACAGGATAACCCCAATTCCAAATACCTTGTCACAATGCCCTCATAAACAAAACCCTATTTAGATCACGTATCATGATTTCCTGTTGTTGTATGCCGTCAAGTTGATTCCAATTCATAGTGACCCTGTAGAACTGCCTCCAGGAGCTCTGGTAGTGTGTTAGACTGGGTTCTCTAGAGAAACAAAACCAGTAAAGCTTAGAGAGAGAGAGAAGGAGATTTATCTTAGGAAAACGGCTCACACACTCATAGAAGCTGGCAAGTCCAAAGCTCCTGGATAAACATCAAGCTGGAGGCTTTTCCTGACTCTTGCAGCCACAGGGGCTGAGGAGCTCAGAGCTGGCAGGCAGTACACCAGCTGTTGACTCCAACGAATGACGAATCCAAGATCTCCAGGCCGAATGGTGGATTGTTCACTCACAGACAGTTGCAGGCAGCACAACAGAATCCCGATCCACAGAAGAATGTCTCCTCTTCCAGGATGTCCATGGATATACTGGAAGCAGGCCACACCCCTAGGGAAACTCCCTTGCAACAGATTGGCAGCTCAAAACATAGTCATCTGATTCCATCATGGGAACAACCACAGCACAACAGCTCAAACCACACAGAATTGTGGTCCAGCCAAGTTGACACACAGCTCCAACTATCACAGGTAGCGTAGTGTCTAAGGCATTTGACTGTTAACCAGAAGGCTGGTGGTTCAAATCCACCAGCCACTCCTCGGAAGGAAGGTTGGGCAATCTACTTCCATAGTGATACTGCCTCAGAAATCCAAGGAGGGGTCACTATGAGTTGGGTTCAACTTGATGGCATATAACAACAACAACAACAGAACTACCCCCATAGGGTTTCCAAGGCTGTAAATCTTTACAAAAGCAGACTGCCTCCTCTTTCTCCCACAGAGTGGCTGGTAGATTCGAACTCCTGACCTTTCGGTTAGCAGCTGAATGCCTTAACTGTGCCACCAGAGCGTCTATAGTTACCCTGTAGGACAGAGTAAAATTGCCCAGTAGGGGTTTCTGGTTACAAATCTTTATGGGAGCAGGTCACCAGGTCTTTTCTCCCAGGAAGCTCTGGTGGGTTCGAACTGCCAATATTCCAATTAGTAGTTGAATACTTAACCATCACACCACCAGAGCTCTTACATCATGACTTAGAGTTTTGTAAATATGGTCACAAGGCACGGAATACATATGTTCTGGTGCTTAAAGTAGTTTAATATCTACTATTCAAAGAGATGCACCATACCTATGTAGCATCTAAAAGCACCAAGCCACTAAACTATCGGCTTTCTATATCATTAATCTGTTTCAGTCACTGATCAACTGGATGGAGTAAAAAAGCTTGTGTGAAAAGACAGTTAAATAGCCATTTCCATGTCAAGCAATATAATTTGGCCACTGTGGTGTAGTAAAATACTTAGTGTGGCTTTTCTACCCATAAGTCTTTGTAAACTCCAAGGTGGGAATTGCTATTAGCAACTGAGGAGATCCTGATTTTAAAGTCCCCACCTGGGTTATTTCTGTTGGGCGTGGCACAATACAATGTTCTGGGAGGTTCCCACTCTCTCCCACATGCTTAGAGTTCTGATGCTGTGATTGGCTA
>NW_006921810.1:2416717-2418074 GCF_000298275.1 Orycteropus afer afer | reverse complement strand
GCCCAACCTTCCTTCCGAGGAGTGGCTGGTGGGTTTGAACCGCCAGCCTTCTGGTTAGCAGTCAAGTGCCTTAGCCCCTATGCTACCAGAGCTCCCTCCCAGCATGTACACCCCTAAAATAGAAGCTGTGGTGGCATAGTGGTTAAAGCATTTGGCTGCTAACCAAAAGGTTGGTGATTTGAACCCACCAGCTGCTCCGCAGGAGAAAAATGAAGCAGTCGGCTTCCATAAAAATTTATAGCCTTGGAAACCCTATAAGGCATTTCTACTCTGTCCTGAAGAGTCAGTATTAGTCAGAATTGACTCAATGGCAGTCAGTCTTACACCCCTAAAAGAGGTAGAGAGTGACAAGAAAGGAATAATTATGCAACGGCAACTAACAATAACATATAAAGCCTCTAAACATTAAGATTAAAAAAAAAATTAACCAGGTTTCACTTTTTCAAGTATCTCAGAGGATAAAAGTAGGATTTCTGCAACAAGCAGCCCTTAAACATGCTAAATACACTTGTAGATACAAAATTCCATTACTTTTCCCAACAACCTCAGCAACATTAGTCTCTGGTCAGAAACTAGAGGGGGTTGGGTGGTGTCCTCCTTCCAAATGGAGAACGAAAGCAGCCAAATAAGAACTTGGGAAGGAACAATGGTCTCCTAGTGAGAAATCTTGTTAAACAGGCTAGTATTGGAATTATATTTTGTTGCACACAAATCCATCATTGTTCCTTTGTATTTTGTCTTCCTTTTCTTTACCCCTTCTTTCCTCTCCTCTGCCCTATTCACCATTGCTGTCATCTTTTGTGAATTTTTTAAACCATGATATATTTGCTCAATTATCTGTAGACCTACAGCTTCTTCATCAAATTAGCTGATCTCTATTTATAGTTGAAATTCTGTACAGGGGATCTAATGAAAATTCCTAGGAGTGATAAAACTAAGTCAAATTTTGCATTGCCATTTTCTACCCAAAGATCGTTACCATTAACCAATATATGTGTTTTAATGGATGTTGTAAATATACATTTTCTTTTAAAGACAGTACTTTTAAATAAGAAAAATCAGACTGATTAGTATCAGGAGATAACATTTCCGCTATATGCTTCTCTCCCTACTCCAAGATCATGTTGCCTTTGAAAAAAGAAAAATGAACTTGAAGGGTCAAAAAGAGTAAGTCTAAATAGACTTTAAATAATGAATATACCAAGGAGGGAATTTATCTGCACCTAATAAGAATAATCGGGGAGCGAGGTAAGCACGGGTGGGCTTGTGCTTATTCACTGATCTGCACTGAACACTTTCCCTTGTTACCCTCCTGAGAGGGACCGGGTCTCCGGGAGCAAGGTAAGCATGGGCGAGC
>NW_006921810.1:2401722-2413047 GCF_000298275.1 Orycteropus afer afer | reverse complement strand
GACGAAAGAGGGGGAGGCCTTCAAGGAGATGGATTGATATGGTGGCTGCGATGATGGGCTCAAGTATAGCAGGGATTGTGGGGCTGGCGCGGGATCGGGCGGTGTTTTGTTCTGCTGTGCATGGGGTCGCTATGAGTCGGAAACGACTCAACGGCACTTAACAACAATAACAACAATAAGTATAATCACATAAAATGTGTTGATAGACATTTAGCAATTAATATGCACAACTGCCAAGGAAACGCATCCACAATACTCAATACTCAAGTGTGACTTTGTTGTTGCTACTAATCTTCATATTCATTATTTTGACAAAATACTGTTATTTTGTTTACTACACTCAATTTCCCACTGTTCTAATGGTCTCTAAGGATGTTAAAAAGTTTTATAAAGGAAAAATTTAAATAAATAGTATCATTAAGTCAAGATATAATGAAGACCCTCAAACAATATTCCAAGCCATGTATCAAATTCTGCATTAAAGCTGAAGCTGCAGTTCATCATGTTCTTTCAACAATTAAGATTTCAACACTCAAATGCCAGTGTACTCAAATGTCTATCTTAATATATTTTTGACTCACCTCAGTTAGACTGACCTCAGAGCTAATACCATCGTTTTTACCTACTGTGGGGCCATGTTTGGAAACACTATCTTGAGGGGAGTGTACCCAAGACCATGTATAGGGTTGGGTACACCATGCGATCCACAGCCTATACAATTATGACATAGGCCAGAACTTATAGGACGATGGTCCTATAAGTGTATTTGTATGATCTGAATTCCCAAGTGTATAGTAGACCTGACAAGGGGCAAGGTTGTAGTCACTTTTTGGTCACAGCCAGCTACCCAGAAGGACCGAGTAGTTGAACCTGTGGGCGTGGGACCATAATCACAGGGGACATCAAGCTCAATTGGCATAACGTACTACACAAAACATTGTTCCACCTTCTACTTCGGCGAGTAGCGACTGGGATCTTAAAAGCTTGCAAGCAGCCATCTAGATGCCACGATGGGTCTCTTCTTATCCAGAGCAAAGAATGAAGAAAACCAAAGGTTCATGGAAAGAATTAGTCCCAGCGACTGGTACACCATGCGATCCACAGCCTATACAATTATGACACAGACCAGAAGAACTAGATGGTGCCTGGCTACCACTGTCAACCACTCGGACCACAATGGTCTATGCAGGAGATTCTGAATAGAGAGGGAGAACAATGTGGAACAAAACTCAAAATCATTTGGGAAAAAAAAGGGGAGGGAGACCAGGTTTGCTGGTCTGATAGAGCCTGGTGGAACCACTGAGACTATGGCCCCTACCTGCCCTTCAGGTCTCGAATTGAACACACACCTGGAGCTTCCAGCCAAACAAAAGACAGGCATATGAGTTGAACATTTACCTGAGATAGATACACTCCTTGGAGAGAACAAGCATGGGAGAAAGAAGGGCTCTTTATGCACAGGGAGACAGCTCAGGGGGCAGGAGTGCATGGAGGCATGGACACAGGGAAGAGATAACTATCGGGAGAAAATGGGAGGGGAACTGTTGCATTGTGGCGAATTGTGGTCAATGTCATGAGACAAAGTGTATGTGAACTGCTGTATGGAAAGTAAATTTGCTCTGTAAGTTTTCACCCAAATCACAATTTAAAAAAAAAAAAAAAAACCACTATCTTGACAGTTATACCATGGCATAGGTAGCTAGGTTAACCAACAGGGGCAAGACTAGCCATCTTCCTTCTGCCCAGAGTCTGGTGGCTACACAAGTATAGGCAGAAAATAGCCAGATCCATGCATGTCACATAGGCAGTAAGGAGCAGCCAGGCTTCAAAAGTCTGAGCAGTCACTCAGGCTTCTACTTAGAAAATTAGAAGGCTGGCAAAAGTAATTAGAATAAGATAGGATAATAAACTGCTCATAAGACAGAAGCCACCTTCACTTTATCCTGTTTTATAGCAGTTAATGAGTATGAGTATGGAGGGTATGAGCCAGAACAGAAAAGAAGTTAGAAGCCTTTGTAAACTTCTCCTCTAATTGATGTTAAAATTACTTTGCAACACCACTGGCTCAAAAAGGGTTAGAGGTGACACTGTTTGACAGTCAAATATTCTTATCTTCTTTCTCATCTTGTCATATGGACTCAATCAGCATTGTCAGGCAAAGTAAAAAGTAGTTAAACCTAAGTTAAGAGTGCTGTTTTATGTGACTTTGGAAAAGTTACTTAACTTCTCTAACCTGTCCGGCTGTCTATAACATGTTGTTGTTTTTGTTGTTATGTGCCGTCGAGTTGGACCCAACTCATAGCGACTCTTCCTTGGGTTTCCAAGGCAGTATCACTACAGAAGTAGATTGCCCAACCTTCCTTCCAAGGAGGCTGGTGAGTTTGAACCGCTAGCCTTCTGGTTAGCAGTCAAGTGCCTTAGGCACTACACTACCAGAGCTCCTATGGAGGAAGTAATAATACCTGTCTCATGTGCATGGATGATGTAGACATGCATGAAGAAACTTACCACAAGTCACCAACTTACCACAAAGTATGCAAGCATCACACATAAGCTGCTGTTATTACCAGTATTTAGAGCATAAGAAAATGCAATTTTTATACGTCAAAATTGACAATGTCATATGGTTCAACTTAAAACGTATGTTAACTGTCATTTTGACCTATTTATTAATATTACTGTTATTAATTAATAGTTATTATTGACAAATCTTTTGAACTTCTTACGGTCCAAAATGAAACAAAATACTTAAAATACTTAAGACTCCTAAATGCTCTAATTTTAAATTAGAAATGTTGAATAACTTAGAAATGATGAATAGCAATTACTCTATTGCATGTGACAATATGTAGTCCCATAAGGATATGTTAGGAATAAGGAAAGTCAACCTACATCAGGATTCAAGAACATCACAAATGATGATCACAGAATAGTTCTGTTACAGAGCTTGACCAACTGAACCATCACTGTTTTTATGGTACTGTCCTAGGTCCTGCAGCATAAAATGAAATGTCAATTTCCAGTTGAAAAATCCAATTTTCCATTAAGGAAAGTTAAATTGAAATATGGAAGTTTACGTCCCGAGTCACCCTTTGGGCCTTGAATTGGACTCATTCCCATGGATCATCTCTCTGCCAAACAATAGGCCTACGAGCTGAACAACTACATCAGGAAGATGCACTCCTTAGAACAGCCAACCATGGGAGATCAGAAGGGCAGCATTTGCACAAGGAGAAAGCTAGGAAGGCAGGAATGTATAGGTAAGAAGGACACAGGGAGAGGGTAACCACAGGGAGGAGGCAAGAGGAGAGCTGTTGCACTGCAGGGATTGTAATCAGTGTTGCAAAATAAAATGTGCATGAACTGTTGAATGGAAAACAAATCTATTTTGAACAACTGCACCCATATCACAATAAAAAATAAATAAGTAAATAAAAATATAGAGGTTTAGAGTTCCCTAAGGGAAGAAACTCAACAAGAAAGCTGAGTCCAAAGAAAATAAAATGAGGCCCAAATCCTAAAGAGGAGTCTAAACTTATGAGAATAATAAAAATATAAAATACAACTAACTCTTAGACGATAAAGGAGCTCTGGTGGTGTAGTGCCTGAGGCATTTGACTGCTAACCAGAAGGCTGGCGGTTCAAACCCACCAGCCACTCCATGGAAGGAAGTCTGGGCAATCTACTTCCGTAGGGATACCACCTTGGAAACCCAAGGAAGGGTCACTATGAGCCAGATCCAACTTAACGGCAGTGTGTTTGGTTTTTGCTTTTAGAAGATAAAGTTTAAAATTAAAAGAAAACCTAGTCTCATAATAATAGAATTATCTCCTGTTCTTCTGTTTGAATTGATTGTATATAAATCAATTGACATGGTATGTACAGATGCTGGGCTTAGACAGTTGCCAATGAGGCATTCAGTGACAAACCTTTTTTAAAAAAAACCCCACTGCCGTCGAGTTGGATCTGACTCATAGCAACCTCTCCTTGGGATTCTGAGGCAGTATCACTAGGGAAGTAGATTGCCCAATCTTCCTGCCGAGGAGTGGCTGATGGGTTTGAACCACCAGGCTTCCGGTTAGCAGTCAAATGCCTTACGTACCACACCACCAGAGCTCCCAGCAAATCACCTTGGTAACAGAAGTGCACTGATTTATCCACATCCTCTTATCTGGAGCCCTTATGCCCAAGAGCCCACCTTTGTCAGGCGGGGGGCTAAAGTGAAAAGGGCAGACTCTAGGCATAGAATAAGCCAGCTAACTGACATACACAGGATGTCAGCCTAGACCTTTCCTTCATTAGGGAATTCCCTGCCCTAATCACACACAAATGGTTCTAAAACATGCATTCAAAACACCATGAACCTCATGATTCAATATTTTAATAAGCATTCATAGATAACTCTTTTTTAAATTCAATGACAGCTGTGTGTCTAGATATAAACTGCAAAATAAAAGCAAGAGTCTTTCTGGTCTCTTTACATTATGTCCACAGTGATTTAAATAAGCCAACTTTAGAGTAAATCAGACCTGGTTATCTATACTGAATGATACCATGGTCAAAAGCTCTGGCATTAGACTGCCTAGATTTAAATCCCAGCTTGGTAGCAATAGGATCTTAAGCAAGTTGCTGTTACTTTCATCATCATCTGTAAAGCAGAGGATAGGCGCTCTGGTAGCATAGTGGCTAAGGCACTTGACTGCTAACCAGAAGGCTGGAGGTTCAAACCCACCAGCCACTCCACAGAAGGAAGATGGGGCAATCTACTTCCGTAGTGATACTGCCTTGGCAACCCAAGGAGGGGTCAGTATGAGTCGGGTCCGACTCAACGGGACGTAACAACAACAACAACAACAAAGCAGAGAATACTAAAATGCCTACCTCATAAAGTTGTTGGAAGAATTAAATGAGCTAAAATAAGAAGTCCTAGTCACACAATAGTTAAGTGCATGACTGCCAACCAAAAGGCTGGCAATTCAAACCCACCCCATAGCACCACAGGAGAAAGACTTGGTGACATGCTTCCGTAAGATTACAGCCTAACACTATGGGGCGATTCTACTGTGTCACATGGGATCAGTAAGAGTCAGAATCAATTCAACAGCACACAACAACAACAATATATGAAAAGTACCTGGCACATGGCAGGTAAATGCTTTTGAAATGATAGCTGTTAGTTAGTATTATTGTTATATTAATTACTTCTCATCATTTTTATACTAATAATGGCATTATAAATATAGAAAATCAATGAACATTATAAAGAGGAATCATTACATATGAAAAGCAAATAAAAAGTATAATCCTTTATATATTGGTCTAGAAGATTAAGAGACTTAACACTACTTTGTACTGATATATCAAACACAGCAACAATATTTGAAAAATGTGTTACTACTCCAGCCATCTGTAATCAAGAAAGACATTAAGAAAAATCAAATAAAGTAAACTGCTAAATAGAGAGCAGAAAACATTATCTGCTTTCATGTAAATCAAAAGTCCCTTGAACAATGTCTCACCAAAGGCAATGAGTGACAACCTTTCTTCAAGTGCCCAATGCCTATACAAAGTATGCATCCTAATTTATATACATAAGGCCTCCTTTTTTTCTCTTCAAATAATAAACAACAGTTTCATTTTATTGTTATGAGTAGTGACATTCATTTTTTACTTTCTCTTCTAAGATTCATTTTTCATGTTTCTTTTTGTTCTCATAGTTTTTGTTTGTACCTGTTTTCTCTTTTGAGCTTGTTGTATTTTCTTTAAACCTAGTCCTAATTTTTAAAATTCTTCCTTTCAGAAAGAATTCAAATTCAACATTCCTTAATTTAGCTTTCAGTTTTACGTACCAGGGCCTGGGACAATGTCTTGACATAGTATACACTCAAGTACATAAATAAATAAATGTAGCAAAGCATTTTGTGGTCGGCTCAGACAATTGTAATATTCTTAGATCCTGATTCATGCAAGTTTTCATTACTCCTAATACATTTTCACCATTGTTGGACTACATAAATTATCACTTACAGTAGGGTAATTTCTATTAGACAGCATTTTAAAACTGAAATGCCTTCCAGTCTCTATTGTTCACAGATAATTACTATCATGATGCTCAATAAATTGGGAAAGAAGTTTGTGGAGAATAAGGTAATTTTTTAAAAAAAGAGATTTTTAAGTAGCTTTAGTGACATTAAATACCAAATATATAACCCAAAAATATTGGACCCACACCTTTGTTACATACATCCCTAATCATGGCAGGTTCCTATAAGCAATAGCAATAAATAAAGGAGCAAAGATATGGTAGATAAGAAATTTTTTGTTTATTTAAAAATGCAGTTCTCAAGTTCTTTAGAACCAGACTACTGGAATGACCTCATTTTTCATTAAAAGAATACTAATTTCTTCATATAAAGAATACCTCATTTGATGGATCTCAGCTTTTAGAAAAAGAAGAAAAGATTTCAAAAGAACAAAATTGTTTTGGGTGGTTTCTCTTTAATCTTAAGTAGTTTATAATTAATAGTGTTACAAAATTTTTTTCAAAAAAAACCTGCTGTTGTTAGGTGCCATTAAGTCAGTTTCAATCCATAACAACCCCATGTACAACAGAACAAAAAATGCCCAGTCCTGTGCCATTCTCACAATCACTGTTACATTTGCAGCCACTATGTCAATCCACTTCATTGAAGGTCTTCCTCTTTTTCCTTGACCATCTACTTTACCAAACATGTCCTTCTCCAGGGACTGGTACTTTCTGATAACATATCCAAAGTACATGAGACAAATTCTCCCCATCCTTGTTTCTAAGGAGCATTACAGCTGTACTTCCTCCAAGACAGATTTGTTTGTTCTTCTGGAAGTTCATAGTATATTCAATACTCTTCATCAACACCATAATTCAAATACATCAAATCTTGTTTGGTCTTCCTTAGTAATGTTCAGTTTTCACATCCATATGAGGCAACTGAAAAGACCATGGCTTAAGTCAGGCACACCACAGTCCTCAAGGTGGTATCTTTGCTTTTGAACACTTTAAAGAGGTCTTTTGCAGCATATGTGCTCAGTGCAATATTTTGTTTTATTTCTTTACTGCTGCTTCCATGTACATTGATTGTGAAACCAAGTTACATGAAATCCTTGACAACTTCAATCTTTTCTCCATTTATCATGATGTTGCTTATTGGTCTAGTGAAAATTTCTCTTTTCTTTATGTTAAGGTGCAATCCATACAGAAGGCTGTAGATTTTAATTTTCTTCAGTAAGTGCTTCAAGTCCTCTTTGCTTTCAGCAACCAAAGTTGTGTCATCTAGACATTGCAGTTTGTTAACAAGTCTTCCTCCAATCCCGATACCACTTTCTTCTTCATACAGTCCAGCTCTCGGATTATTTGCTCAGTATACAAACTGAGTAAGTATGGTGAAAAGATAAAGTTACTTTCCAAAAAAAAAACTGACATACAGGATATATTATAAATCTTTTTAAAATTATTAAAATAAAAAGTCAATAGGCTCTGTGGTATAGAGGAAAAAGTAGTCTTTGCAGGCAGAAAACTTCAGACCTCAGTTCTGATCTAAGCTTTGCATCTAAATTTAGTAAGGGTTCAATAAATAATAGTAATACTATTAACTGGTAACAAAAGGAAGCACATTGAATGTGTATTTAGTTTTATTCTCACCCAAAATTTTACAAGAATATAACTTAAAACCAAACCAAACTCACTAGCATGGGGTTTCTGAGTCTGTAAATCTTTACAGAAGTAAATTGCCCCATCTTCCTTCTGCAGAGAGGCTGGTGAGTTTGAACCACTGCCCATCTAGTTAGCAGCCAAATGCCTTATCCACTATACCATATGGAAAGGGATTAAAAATAAATAAAGGAACCCACGAACACAATAAAAACAGGAAAGAAGACAATAACAAAATTTCAGACAGTAGAAAACAGGTGGATGATTCCTAACTAACACAGCAGAACTGAGAAAGCTGAATCCTAGGTCTATTCCAGAATGTTAGCAGCACTATTTTTAACTAAAATTTCCCAGAGAAACCTGCTTATATATTGTAGTCTCATTATACTAAAGCATTCCTGTCTTTAAAATGCCAACTAAGTATATGGTTTTTGTTAAGATTATATAGGAGAACTGCAATTGATTGCTTCAGACAATATATGTAAATGACACTGGAAATGAGGACTGCAATAAACTTCAATGTTTTAAACTATAGAAACAGAGAAGAAGCAAAGGATTAAGATAAGGTAGAAAAACTAACAAAACAAAACAAATGAAAATGAGAGGTCAGAAGGCTTTATAAATGATAATTCGTCATTAAATCAATTAACCACTAAGTTGGTAGTTGCAAAGATCAAGTAAAGGTCACCAAGTAAGATTTTTTTATAATTAAACTTCTCAGTTCCTAGTACCAACAATACAAATACACCAATGAGTCAAAACTTGGAGAGGAATAGAGGAAAAAGATGTGTGCTAATGAGGGTGATTGTCCCACATCAAACACTGCCTTGCACCTGTTGAGAAGCACTAGTTTACAAAATATAAGTTCTCTTCACAGTTGTAAAATTCAAGAAGACTCTGCAATGTACCACTGGTGAAGTATAAATTGATGCAACCACTTTGAAGAACAATATAATAATATCTAGTAAAGCTTAAAGGACCTCGGTGGTGTAGTGGTTAAGGCATTTGGCTATTAAGCAGAAAGTTGGAGGTTCAAATTCACTAGCCACTCTGCAGAAGAAAGATTGTTGTTGTTGTTATGTGCCGTCGAGTCGGACCCAACTCATAGCGATCCCTCCTTGGGTTTCCAAGGCAGTATCACTACAGAAGTAGATTGCCCCACCTTCCTTCCAAGGAGTGGGCTGGTGGGTTTGAACCGCCAGCCTTCTGGTTAGCAGTCAAGTGCCTTAGGCACTATGCTACCAGAGCTTAGATTTACAGTCTTGGAAATACAAGAGGGGTCATTATGAGTTGGAACTGACATGATGGCAGTGAATTTTGTTTTGGGTTTTAATAAAGCTTAAGGTAACAGAAATTCCACTCCAACAAACATAAGCTAAAAAATTCTTGCATATGCACACAAGGAAGAATGTATAAAAATGTTCATAGCAATATTGTTTATAATATCAAAACATGGAGAATACTGAAATGTCCATTAAAATGAAAAAAAAAAAATACTATGGAGTGCATTCATTTTCAACAGCGAAATGAGTGAACTAACGTTACAGGCATAAACGTGTATGAATCTCATTAACAAATCCAAGCTAAACAGAGTTGCGAAAGGATACATACAGCATGATACTAGATATACAAAGTTTAAAACCCTATAAAACAATGTTATAAATTTCTTAGAGATACATGCATATGCAATAAAAGTTCAAAATAAAATTTAAAAAGGAAAGGAAAGATAAATAGCAAATTTAAATAGCAGAGCTACAACTGCAGTTGACAGAAAGAAAAGTAAATCAATACAGCCACAGTAGTCAAAACAGCCTTGTATTGGTACAACGACAGACACGCAGACAAATGGAATAGAATTGAGAACCCAGAAATTGAACAATCAACCTATGGTCAGCTGATCTTTGACAAAGGGCTGAAATCCAATAAATGGAGAAGAGATTGTTTTACAAATTGTGCAAGACTGTCTGTTTAACAAATGGTGCTGGTAAAACTGGATATCCATTTGCAAAAAAATGAAACAAGATCCGTACCTCACACCATACACAAAGACTAACTTCAGATGGATTAAAGACTTAAATGTGAAACCCAAAACTATAAAGTTACTCAAGGAAAAACTAGGGGCAAATTTAGGGGCCCAAATATATGGCTCAAATAGACTATCAAGCATAAACCAAAATGCACAAATAGCATAAGATAAACTAGATAAATGGGACCTTCTAAAAATTAAATTTTTATGTGCTTCCAAAGACTTCTCCAAAAAAATAAAAAGAGAACCTACAGATTGGGAAAAAATATTCAGCAATGACACATCCGACATCTCTAAACTTTACAAAAAACTCTAACACCTCAACAACAAAAAGCAATCCAATTAAAAAAATGGCCAGAAGACATGAACAGATACCTCATCAAAGAGGATAGTCAGTCACCAACAAACACATGAAGAAATGCTTATGATCATTAATCATTAGAAAGATGCAAATCAAAACAACAATGAGATACCATCTTGCCCAAGTACACAGAGCAAAATTCAACAACTGTCAAATGATACAAACACTGTGGAAAGCAGTATGGTGATTACTTAAAAAGTTGGAATTAGAATTACCATTTGACCCAGCAATCCCATTACTAGGTATATATCCTAAAGAAATGAGAGCCAAGATATGAACAGATATATGCTTATCCATGTTCATCACAGCACTATTTACAATAGCCAAAAGATGGAAACAATCTAGGTGCCCATGAAAAGAAGAATGGATAACCAAACTATGGTACATACACACAATGGAATACTATGCTTTCCTAAAGAATAACGCAGAATCTGCAAAACACCGCATAACATGGATGAATTTGGAGGACATTATGCTGAGTAAAGTAAGTCAATCACAGAAGGACAAATATTGTATTAGTCTGTTACTGTAAAAAGTGAAAGAAAGGTTTATATATGGGAGGAAATTTTCTTTGTTGATTAGGAGGTGGGAGGGGAGAGAAGGGAACACTGTTAGATAGGTAGAGACAAGTATTGATTTGGGTGAAGAGAAGGGCAATGTACCAAATGTGAGGAATCAACACAGTGGCATTAAGGAAGAAGAAGACATAAAGAAGTTCATGGAAAGTACAGATAACAAAGATGAACATTTTTGCACATACACTACTGCGTTGTCAGTGAAGGCAAATACTGATCTACAGATGGATAGATAGGTGGACAGACTGAACCATAAGGAATGTCTATGCAGGGAGGAGTGTGCCCAAGACCATGTATAGGGTTGGCAGACATTGTTTCTACAAGTATATTCATATGTTCTGTAAGAATTCCCAGGTACATAGTAGAGCTGACAAGGGACAAGGTTGTAGTCACTTCTTGGTCACAGCCAGCTACCTAGAGGGAACAAGTAATTGGACCTGTGAGTTTGGAACCATAGATAGTCTCAGGGGACATCATGCTCAAATAGCATAACATACTACACAAAAACATTGTCCTACATCCTACTTTGGCAAGCAGCAACTGGGATCTTAAAGCTTGCAAGCGGCCATCTAAAGGCAATGAAGGGTCACTCCACATCCAGAGTAAAGAAGAATGAAGAAAACCAAAGACACATGGAAATATTAGTCCAAGCAACCGGTACACCATGTGATCCTCA
>NW_006921810.1:2400051-2401527 GCF_000298275.1 Orycteropus afer afer | reverse complement strand
CTGAGACTATGGCTCCTAGCTGTCCTTCAGGACTGGAATTGAACCCACTCCTGTGGCTTCCAGCCAATCAAAGGACAAGCATATGAGCTGAACATTTACATTAGTTAGATACAGTCCTTGGAGAGATCAATCATGGGAGAATAGAAGAGCTGCATATGTACAGGGAGACAGCTCAGGGGACAGGAATACATGGGAGGAAAGGACACAGAGAAGAAGTAACTATGGGGAGGAAGTGAAAGGGGAACTGTTGCATTGTGGGAAATTGCACTCAATGTCACAAGACAAAGTATATGTAAGCTGCTGTATGGAAAAGTGAATTTGCTCTGTAAACTTTCACCCAAATTTATTTAAATTTTTAAATAAAATTTAAAAAAAAAGAAATTAAATCAAACAGAGGAACATGGGAACAAATGTAGTTAACTTATTCCATTAGGGCTACCACTCATCTGTCAGTTTGTTATACTATGGTGGCTTTCGTGTTGCTGTAAGGCTGGAGCATATGTCACTGGTATTTCAAATACCAATGGGACCCAAGGTGGACAGGTTTCAGCACAGCTTCCAGACTAAGACAGACTCGAAAGAAGGCATCCACTTCTCAAAGAATTGGCCAGTGAAAATCTTATGAATAACAGTGAAAGACGGCCTGATATATTACTGGAAAATTATGAACAGCCCTGAAACATTGTTTGACGTAGTGCTAGAAGATGAGTCTCTCAAGTCAGAAGGCACTGGACTCAGCAAGAGCTGCCTCTTCAATGCAGAATAAACCTTAATGATGTGGATGGAATAAAACTTTTGAGGCTTCCACTGGCTCGTGGGGCATGACTTAAAATGAGAGGAAACAACTGTAAACATTCATTAATAATTAGAATGTGTAATGTACAAAGTATGAGTCTAAGAAAATTGGAAGTTGTAAAAAAAAATGGAATGCATAAATATTAACATCCTAGGCATTAATGAGCTGAAATGGATTGGTATTGGCCATTTTGAATAAGACAATCATAGGTCCTACTGTGCCAGGAATGACAAATTGAAGAACTGTGTTGCATTCACCATCACAAAGAATGTTTCAAGATCTAGCTTGAAGTACAATGCTGTCAGTGATAGAATAATGTCCATATGCCTACAAAGAATACCAGTAAATACTAATATTATTCAAATTTATGCACCAACGACTAAAGCCAAAGATGAAGAAATGGAAGATTTTTAACAACATTTGAAGTCTGAAATTGACCAAAGATGCAATCAAGATGTATTGATTATTACTGGTGATGGGAATGCAAAAGTTGGAAATGAAGAATCACTGTTGTTGTTGTTGTTAGGTGCCATCGAGTCATTTCTGACTCATAGCGACCTCATGCACAGCAGAACGAAACACTGCCCGATCCCACACCAGCTCGATGATCCCTGCTATACTTGAGCCCATCATCGCAGCCACCGTGTCAATCCATCTCGTTGAAGGCCTCCCCCTCTTTC
>NW_006921810.1:2382618-2396073 GCF_000298275.1 Orycteropus afer afer | reverse complement strand
ACCATTCCCTGGAGAAGGATGTCATGCTTGGTAGGGTGGAGGGTCGATGAAAGAGGGGGAGGCCTTCAAGGAGATGGATTGATATGGTGGCTGCGATGATGGGCTCAAGTAAAACAGGGATTGTGGGGCTGGCGTGGGATCAGGCAGTGTTTCATTCTGCCGTGCATGGGGTCACTATGAGTCGGAAACAACTCAACAGCACTTAACAACAACAACAACAACATACATGTGGACCTCACCAGTTGGAATACACAGGGATCAAATTGACTATATTGGTGGAAAGAGGTGATGGAGAGGCTCAACATCTTAGCCAAACCAAGGTCAGGACCTGACTGTGGAACAGACCATCTGTTGTTCATATGCAAGTTCAAATTTAAGCTGAAGAAAAGTAAAACAAACTCATGAGAGCTAAAATATGATTTTGATTATATCCCACCTGAATTTAGAGACCATCTGAAGAAGATATTTGAATCACTGAACACCAATGCCTGAAAACCAAATGAGTTGTGGGATGACACACAAGAACATCACACATGAAGAAAGCAAAAGGTCATTAAAAAACAAAATGGATGTCAGAAGAGACGCTGAAACTTACTTTTGAATAGAGAGTAGCTAAAGCAAATGGAACCAATGACAAGATAAAAGCTGAACAGAAGATTTCAAAGAACAGCTCAAGAAGACAAATTCAATTATTATAATGAAATGTGCAAAGACCTGGAGTTAGAAAACCAAAAGGGAAGAACACTTGGCATTTCTCAAGCCGAAAGAACTCAAGAAAAAATTCAAGCCTTGAGTTGTAATACTGAACTCTTGAATGTAAACTATTGAATGATGCAGGAAGCATCAAAAGAAGATGGAAGGAATACATAGAGTCACTGTACAAAAAAATTGGTTGATATTCATCTATTTTAAGAGGTGGCATATAATCAACAACAAATGATAATGAAAGAAGTTAAAGCTACACTGAAGGAATTGGCAAAAATCATATCTCTAGGAATTGACAGAATACCCACTGAGATATTTCAACAAACTGATGCCATGCTGGAGGCACTTACTTCTCTATACCAAGTAATTTGCAGACAGCCACCTGGTCAACTGACTGGAAGAGATCTATACCTGTACCCATTCTAAACAAAGGTGATTCAATATAATGTGGAAAATATTGAACAATATCATTAATATCACACACAAGTAAAATTTCACTGAAGATAATTCAAAAACAGTTGCAGGAGTATACTGGCAGGAAACTTCCAGAAATGCAAGCTGGATTCAGAAAAGAATGAGAGGTATCATTGCTAATGTCAGATGGATCTTGGCTGAAAGCAAAGAGTATCAAAAAGATGTTTACTTACGTTTTATTGACTATGCAAAAGCATTCAACTCTGTGGATCATAACAAATTATGGATAACATTGAGAAGAATGGGAATTCCAGAACACTTAATTGTGCTCATGAGGAACCTGTGCATAGACCAAGAGGCTGCCATTCAAACAGAAGAAGGGGATACTGCATGGTTTAAAATCAGAAAAGGTGTGCATCAGGGTTGAATCCTTTCACATACCTACTCAATCTGTACGCTGAGCAAATAATCTGAGAAGCTGGACTATATGAAGAAGAATGCAGCATCAGAATTGGAGGAAGACTCATTAACAACCTGCAATGTGCAGAGTACACAACCTCACTTGCTGAAAGTGCAGATGACCTGAAGTACTTACTGATGAAGAATAAAGGCTGCTGCAGTATGGATCACACTTCAACATAAAGAAAACTAAAAAACTCACAACTGGATCAATAAGCAGCACCATGATAAACAGAGAAAAGATTGAAGTTGTCAAAAATTTCATATTACTTGGATCCATGGAAGCAGTAGTCAAGAAATCAGACACTGTACTACACTAAGCAAATCTGCTGCAAAAGACCTCTTTAAAGTATTGAAGAGCAAAGATGTCACTTTGAAGACTAAGGTGAACCTAACCCAAGCCATGACATTTTCAACTGCCTCATATGCACGTGAAAGCTGGACAGTGAATAAGGAACACCAAAAAGGAATTGATGCTTTTGAGTTGCCATGTTGGAGAAGAATACTGAAAAGTACCATGGACTGCCAGAGAACGTACAAATCTGTCCTTAGAGGAAGGGCAGTCAGAATGCTCCTTGGAAGTGAGAATGGCCAGACTTCATCTCACCTAATTTGGTCATGTTGTCAGAAGGGACCATGCTCTGGAGAAAGATATCATGCTCGGTAAAGTGGAGGGTCAGCAAAAAAGGAGAAGACCCTCAATGAGATGAATTGACACAGTGGCTGCAACGAATGGCTTAAGAATAACAAGAATTGTGAGGACTACACACAACTGGGCAGTGTTCCATTCCATTGTACATAGAGTCACTATGAGCTGCAGCTGACTTGACATCAGCTAACAACAATTCTCCTAGGCAGTGTGAATACGTGAGTTCAATGTGTTAAATTTAACATCTTTTTGTATATCTTTTCATGTTGAACACTTAAATAAAATTTTACCCTGAAATTAAAATTCTGAGAGTCCCTAGCTTTGTAGCACTAAATGTTGAGAGCGAAAAACAGTAAACCAAGGATAATTTCATCATTGTACACTTTGTCTAAACATATGTAAAGGATGGTGAACATGTGTGCTATGATGACAAGACAACAATCATTATCTCTCCAATCCACTCTCTGCAGCTCTTCATTCCACTGTCTCTGCTAGAGTTATGCCATCACCAACCCTCACTTCAACTCTAGTCTCCCCACCTTCTGTGTCTACCCACTACCTATCTGGGCTCCATGTGTCCTCATTCCCAGTTTTAAAATGTCATTTTAAAATAAAGAACCATCAGGAGAATATATGGATCAAAAAAGTGTCACTGTAAGAGTTCTTAGAATCTGTAATGAGTTCACAGATTTCCTTAGCATTATTAATACAACAAAATGTCCAATGATGCAGTTTGCCAACAAACACTGATTAGGATTAACCTATATATACCTAAAGTCTATTTAAAATAATAATAATTTCTCTCCAGGGTAATCTCCCTCACCTCATCGAGCTTACACGCTAGTGGGTGGAGAGAGACAATTAAAATAAATACGTAAAACATACAGTACGTTAAACAGTGAAAACTTTATTTTGTTTTATACTCAATTACTCCTTCTAGCATGTAAGCTCCATAAAGGTAGGAATTTTTCATTGCTGTATCCCCAGCACCTACAACACTGCCTGACACATAGCAGGCAATCAATAAAAGTTTGTTGACTGGATGAAAGAATGAATGAATAATATATGATGACACTGTAAGTGCTCAATAAATGTCAGCTATCATAGGAGCTCTGGTAGCATAGTGGCTAAAGCACTTGACTGCTAACCAGAAGGCTGGCAGTTCAAACCCACCAGCCACTCCTCGGAAGGAAGGTTGGGCAATCCTACTTCCGTAGTGATACTGCCTCGGAAACCCAAGGAGGGGTCGCTATGAGTCGGGGCCGACTCGACGGCACATAACAACAACAACAACAATGTATATTGTGGCCTTCCTCATTTTTCCAATGGGAAATGAATTTTGGAAAGGCTATATACTCTGTCCTCAACAATGCTAGAATTCAAATAAAAACTTAGGTGTAAAGTCTAGACCCCCATCAAGTGATGCCTGTGACTTGGACTATTCAGGTTTTATGCTATCCTAATGAAGTATGTATTGTCACAAACTGACATATCTTAGGGTACCTTCAATTAAAAAAAAAAAAAAAAAGTCTTTCTTGTTACAATTTAAAAGACAAAATTTAGGCCACTTGAGATTAAGCAATTTGCCTGAAGCTAAAACTATTAAAGACCGGTTTAGAAGTCTTACACTCAGACATCATTTTAGGCTCATTGTTGATCATAATTAAGATAATCAGTTTATACTTCTGTGTTTCTTTACACCTGCTATTCAACTTTGCAACCAAGCTCATTAAATAGCAATGTATCAATCACTTTTGACTAACTTTAAATACCAAGGCAAGACTTCTGGAGGCTCACCAAAAGACACAGGGCAATAGAATTTAGAACCTGCACAATGAAAACAAAGGACAGCTTGTTTTCACTGTCCCAAAATAAATCAGAGGATACCACAAGCTGATAACAAGGGAAAAGCAGGCTGACAAGATCAATGGAAGCTGGAAAAGGGCAGTAAAAATGACTCTAGCAAGTAGAATCAGATTTTCAATAGTTCACTGCTACATTTTTCTGCAGGCCAAATTTTTTTCAGTTTTAAAAACTATCACTTGATTCTTTAGTCAATATTTTGATGTTCTAGGAGTGCTACTAACTGGAATAAGAAGTTGAAAAAAATGTAGGGCAAACAAGCTAAATAATTCAGTTAGACAGCAGATCAAAGGCATTCCAGTTTCCTAGGACTATGTCACAAGTACTAAACAAAGGCTTTCAAACAAATAAGGTTGTCCCAGCAATCTAAGTGATGTGCTAATTTCACACAAAACATGTTCTGGGCTATTCTTTTCATTAAATTAACACTGGTTTCAACTTCACCACTGACCTTTATTAAACTGCAATTTTATCTTTACTTCAAAACCCTTCCTTTGTGTTTGGTTTTGTTCTTGAGTATCTCCAAATTTCTTGTCAGTGTGCTGGCTCACTTGAATAACATTGTAGCATCTGGCAATATTAACCTTTTTCTTCTATGTTTTTCTCCTTAAACTTCCCTCAGTTGTACATTTCTGATTTTTCCCTGCCATAATCCAGCTCTCTTTGAACATTCTTTTTCCTTCTACCCATTAACTGTGGTGGTCTCCTTAATGAACAGACTACATTCCATAGTTCTCCTTGCCTTATTAGTACATAAACAAAGTAACAATAAAATAGTTAATGAGGCAGTTTGTCATGAAGCAAAAATCAGGATTAATCTAACTCTATCCACCTAAAAGGTCTATTTAAAAATAATAATCATGGTGCCAACCTACCCACTACAGGTTAATCTCCCTGTCTTCATGGAGCATATATGCTAGTGGGTGGACAGAGACAATTAACAAAATGAATATACAAAGCACACAGTATGTTAGACAGTGAAATTCCAGTCACTACTATACATTCTGCGCTATAGCTAATAAGAGATATTTACATATCTGCACAATTATATCTTCAGTCTAACCACGTTCAACACATCAATCTAACATGGCAACCCAGATCCTCTACAACAAAAACCAAAAAAACCAACTTAAATGGATATGGATGACAATACTGAAACCCAGAGCTTCAAAAGAAAAGATAAAACAGGTAGATCAAATACTGATTAGAGGAAGAGACAGAACGAAAAAAGCGAGCAAGAATGCATGTGGAGCAGTGAATTGTCAACTGGCCCAGGAGAGCACAGCCATTTTGAATAATTGCAAGCAGAGCTCCAATTGGGATAGGAACCAGATGATTTCGCTCACCAGGGACTGCACTGGCACCCAAATCAGTAATCGGCAACCAAAGAGATGTGATCTCCCTCCTTACCTTACATAAACTCCTAGTGACCAAAGGCACACACACTCTCCACCCTCACCAACTCAGTGGCTGGTCAAACTCCTCCCACTGCCAATGCTGAGCTGTATTTATTTATTTATTGTCTTTGTCTTACTCTTTGTATTTCTTCTTTTTCTTTCTCATCTACTCCCTTTTTTTATGATCCTACTGAGCAGTCACTCTGCCCCTGCTGTATCCAGAGTTGGCAGTACATGCCCCTGTGGACCAAGCACCACATTCCTGACAGCCATGTTTGGTGGGTAGTGACTATACCAGTACTGGGCCACTTTGTTTTTTTCTTTTCTCTTTTTTAAAATTTATTCTTAGTTCTCCCCCCTTCAGCCTTCTTTGCTTTTTTCTTTCCTTCTTCTTCTTCCCAGTTTTTAAAAAAATAAAAAAAACAGCAGGTGCCCCATCCCTACCTACATGGTCGGTACCATCTAACTTCTTTTCCTTCACATGTGGTGATCCATGATCCTATGAGAGGTAGCCTAACCCCTCAACAACTCTCCAATCAGCAGTGCACATATCAACACCTCCACAGTCAGTACTGCCCATTTCTGCAGAGCGAGCATCGTGTTCCTGCTGCAGCTATGTATGGTGGCTAGCGCTTGCTCCAGTAGTGTTTTGAAATTTTTTCTTTTTGATTTTTTTTTTAATTTTTTCTTCTTCTTAGTATATTCCTTCCCCCACTTGCTTTACCCTTTTTTCTTTTCTTTTTCCTCCCTGTTAACCACTCATGAATTGGGAGCCAACAACTCTACCCAGCCACACCTGCTACACATACTGCCCCACTCATTGGGTAAGTGCCACTATCTGCTCCAGTAACACTGGGATTGATGACAAATGGTGACCAACATCCACTCAGGCTACCCTCAGCTGCTCTATATGACCAGCACTTACAGACTCACAACAACACTCCCAAGCACTACCAAATTCACCCAGAAACAGGTAGTGCGCCCCAATGCTGCCAAATTAGAGACCAGAGTAGCATACCCACCACACTACCCAGGTACATTAAAACAGAACAAAACAAAACATCAGGGTGAAAAAAAAAAACATACAATCAACAAATTAATACAATGACACCACAATGTCTCAGAGACAACAGACAACTTCAAATCACACCAAAAAAAAAAAAATATATATATATATATATATATATATATATATATATATATAGCCAGAAAATCTTCCAGAGGCAAAAATACTACTGGTACTACCTCATTAGAAATTCACAAAAATTATATTTAGGTCCTCTCAGCAGACTAAGAAAGAGATCTAGGAAAAGAAATTCATAACCAACATAAGAACAAACTGACAAAATAAAAGGAAAATCATAAATCATACAAATATAGCAAATAGAAATCCAGAATATTAATACTGAAATTTCAGAAATAAATAAGGAATTGGAAGGAATTCAACAAAGAAATACAATTGAATGGAATTAGCAAAAATGAATACAAATCTCTTAATACTAATCTGTTAAAGGAACAATCAGAAAAAAAAAGAAAGAAAGCCTAATAGTGAGAAACCATCAACAGGGATAACACGTGGTTCAGAATTCTGAAATAAGAAAGAGACAACCCCACCAAAAAAAAACAAGAAAATTGTTGAAGATTTGATGGAAGAAAACTTCACTAATATCACGAAAGATGAAAAGACAGGTATTCAGGAAGCTCAATGATATCCAAAGAGGACAGATCCCAAAAGAAAATCACCAGGACATACCATAATCAGACTTTACAAAACCAATGACAAACAAAGAATCCTGAAAGCAGCTTGGGATAAATGAAAACTCACCTACTAAGGAGAACCAATAAGGCATAACATACTACACAAAAACATTGTCCCACATCCTACTTTGGCAAGTAGCAAGTAGGATCTTAAAAGTTTGGAAGCAGCCATCTAGAAGCAACGATGGGTCTCTCCTCATCCAGAGCAAAGAAGAATGAAGAAAACCAAAGATTCATGGAAACATTTAGTCCCAGTCACTGGTACACCATACACCCCTCTCAGCCTAAATGACTATGAGACCAGAAGTAGATAGTGCCTGGCTACCACTGTCAACCACTCAGAGGGGGATCTATGTAGGCAATCCTGGATAGAGTGGGAGAACAATGTGGAGCAAAACTCAAAATCCTAAAAAAAAAAAAAAAAAGGAGGACCAGGTTTGCTGGTCTGATAGAGCCTGGTGGAACCCCTGAGACTCTGACTCCTAGGTGCCCTCCAGGTCTGGAACTGAACCCACTGCTGTGACTTCCAGCCAAACAAAAGACAGGCATATGAGCTGAACCTTTACATTAGGAGAGATCAATCATGGGAGAACAGAAGGGCTATATATCCACAGGGAGACAGCTTGCAGGGCAGGAGAGCAGGGGAGGGAAGGACACAGGGATAAGGTAATTATGGGGAATAAGTGGGAGGGGAGCTGTTGCATTAGAGGAAATTGTAGTCAATGTCATGAGGCAAAGTGTATGTGAAGTGAATTTGGCCTGTAATCTTTTACCCAAATCACAGTAATTTTTTAAAAAAAAAAAAAAAAGAAAAGGAGAACCAATAAGACTAAGCTCTGATTTCTTGGCAGAAACCATGTAGGCAAGAAGGCAATGGGATGACATATACAAAACTCATAAAGTAAAAAAATTTCAACCAAGAATTATATATTCAGTAAAACCATCCCTCAAGTATGGTGGCAAAAATAGGACATTTCCAGTTAAACAAAAATTAAAGGAATTTGTAAAGGCAGACCAAACTTAACAAGAAATGCTAAAAGGAGTCCTTTGGATAGAAAACCACAACAGCAGAGAACCTAAGACTGATACACACAACAATATCACCCACTAATCAACCCAGATATAGAAGTATCAAAAGTAAAATAAACCTACAAGAATGCAAACAGGGAACCAGACATGTCAATCTGTAAATGATAACAACTACAAAGCAAAAAGACACAATAAATGGTGTAGATAAACAAATTCCAAATGGAGATGAAGCCAAGATGATACCAAGATAGAACGGACTATTTTAAAATTTGGAAAGGTAACAATAAATTACAGGGGCTTCTGGCAAGATGAAATAGGCAAACAAGCAACCAGAGCCTCTACAACAAAGAAATGAAAAACTCACTAACACAGATGAAGATAATCTTGGAACCCTGAGCTTCAAAGTAGATTAAAATAAAGAAGTAGATTAAATAGTGACTAGTAGAAGACGTTGAATGAATATAGCAAACAAGGAGACAAACGAAGCTATGGACTGTCAAACTGAACTGATGGCATGTCCTTTTTCAATATTTCCAAGCAGCGTTCTGATCCAGGCAGCAATCTGATACTTGGCTCTCCTTGCCGAGGACCGCACAGGCAACCACACTGGTGACTGACAACTGGAAAAGAAACTGCAATCATACCCACACTATCCAACCACATCCATACCTCTAGCAGCCCCACACAATGTGCAAGGGCCTCCACCTGCTTCTGCACCAACTGATCAAAAATAGACAGCAATTAATAACACCCCAACCCACCCTCAACTGCTCTACACAAAAAGGTAATAGAGATCTGTGCACACGTTCTCATCTTCTACCACATTGATCAGGAGACAGGTGTTGAGTAATTAAGTGCTGCCAAACTAGTGAAGAGGGCAGCACACTGGACTGGCTCACTCAGATACAACAAAATGAAACAGAGAAAAAAAAGAAGTCACTCATTCCAACATACAATCACCAATTAAATATAAATACAACAACTTCACAATGCATCAGAGACAATTGACCATTACAACTCACAAAAAGATGCAGCACACAGTAGTACAAATAAAAGACCAAAACACAGAAGCAAAAAATTCCCTGAGGAAGAAATGGCATTGAAACAACCTGACAAGGAGTTCAAAACAATTATATTTAGGTATTTTCAACAGATTGAGAGACAGATCAAGGAAAACACTGACAAAATCAAGGAAAACACAGAAAAAACTCTAAAATAATTTTGGAAAACAATACAAAAACAAACTGACAAAACAAATAAAAAATTAGAAACTATATAAAAACAGCATATACAAATCCAGAAGATTAATACTAAGATTTCAGAAATAGATTACACATTGAAAGGGCAAAGAAGTAGAATCAAAGCAATGGAAGACAGAATTAGTAAGATTAAAGATAAATCTCTCAATACTGCTTTGTTAAGAGAACAAACAAACAAAAAGAAAGTTTAAGATTTATGTGGGTCACCGTCAAGAGGAATAACTTACATGTGATCAGACTTTCAAAACAGGAAGAGACAAATAAAACCACAGAGAAAACTGTCAAAGATTTGTTGGAAGAGAATTTCTCTAATATGATAAAAGGCAAGAAGATATGCATTCAAGAACTTCAATGAAGTCCAAACAGGACAGACCCCAAAATAAAACCAAAAGACATATCATAATCAAACTCTCCAAAACAAAAAATCAAAAATAAAAGAATCCTGGAAGCAGCACAGAAAAAAAATGAAAAATTCCCTACAAAGGGCAACCAGTAAGACTACATTCTGATTTCTTGGCAGAAACAATGAAGGCGAGAAAGCAATGGGATGACATATATAAAATCCTGAAGAAAAAATTGCCAAATAATAATTATATACCTAACAAAATTGTACCACAAATGAAATTAAGGTATTTTGTAAAAACTAGACCAACCTTACAAGAGAAAACTTCAACATCTCAACAACCCAAAGACAAACAATCCAATTAAAAAATGGGCAGTGGACATGAATAGACACTTCATCAAAGAAGTCATTCAGGTGGCCAACAAACACATGAAGAAATGATTGCGATCCTTAGCCATCAGACACATGGAAATCAAAACAATAATGAGGTATCTCATCCAAGCATTAATACTAAAGTCCAAAAAGAAAACAATAAATGCTGACTGGAACCCTCATACACTACTGGCAGGAATGTAAAATGGTTCAATCACTGTGGAAAACAGTACCACACTTCCTTAAATAGTCGGAAATGGAAATGCTGTATGATCCAGCTATCCCACTATTAGGTCTATCTTCTACAGAAATAAAAGCCATAACACAAACAGCTATATGTACACACATGTCCACATCAGAATTGAAGCCTCACTCATTTTGCTTCTCTATAGAATCCAGCCTGACACCAAAAGTTACTATGGGTTGCAAAAAAATATTTGAAGTAGATGCCATGCTAAAAGCCCAAGATGTAATCATCATATATATCCAATTATCATCACTCCATCTTAGCAATTCTTATCGTCACTGCCATTCCTTTTTCTCTTTTCCACATCACTGCTCTAGTTGAGGCTTTCATCATCTCCCACCTCAACAAATCTTGTTGTGCTGTTGTTCCAAAACAAACAAACAAACAAACTCACCGCCATCAAGTCAGATCTGACTCATCTGAGGCAGTATCACTAAAGAAGTGGATTGCCCCATCTTCCTTCTGAGGAGTGGCTGGTGGGTTTGAACTGCCAGCCTTCTGGTTAGCAGTCAAATGCCTTAGGCACTAAGTGTCATTAAGTCAGCTCCAACTAATAGCAACCCTACGTAAAACACAACAAAACACTGCCCAGTCCTGTGCCATCCTCACAATCCTTGCTTTGCTTGAGCCCATCACTGTAGCCCCATGTCAATGCATCTCGTTGAGGATCTTCTTTCCTCTTCTTCTCTGACCCTCTACTTCACCAAGCATGATATCTTTCTCCAGGGAATGGTCCCTTCTTACAACATGACCAAAGTAGGTAAGACGAAGTCTGGCCATTCTCACTTACAAGGAGCATTCTAGCTGCACTTCTTCCAGGACAGATTTGTTTGTTCTTCTGGCAGTTCATGATATTTTCAGTATTCTTCACCAACACTGCAATTCAAAGGCATCATCTCTTCTCTGATCTTGCTCCTCTTCACATTCTTTTGTCCATAAACTTCTGAAATGAATCTGTGTCAAAAATTAAAAATTATGCCATTCAATTACCCTAACACCTTCCATGGCTCCTCAAATGCTTCAGTCTGCCATGTAACTTTATATTCCACTGCTGGTGCCAGAAGTAGGTAGACCTGCCACTTCAGATATATCTTCACAATTCCCAAATTTAAAGTACCCATGCAGTATGAGATACAAGAGAGAACTGGTAGATAGAAACCTTTGGTTTCCTTTTTATTCTCTCTCCCATTCATGTTTTTATCTTTATAATTTCTATTCCTTGCTACCACTTTCTTAATTTCTTTTTTCATTATCTTATCTATGCCAATGGCACCAAACAGAATTTCTTATCCCTAGTAATTCTAGTCTAGACAGACTGAGAAAAAGGCAGGGCCATCTACTTCTAAAATAATTAGCCACTGAAAACCTTATGAATAGGAGTGAAACTCTATCTGACATAATACTGAAATACTTTATGAAGAGCCGTGAAACACTGTCAGATGCAAAGACTGTGAGGATGGTGCAAGACAGTGCAGTGTTTCATTCTGTTGCACATAGGGTCATTTTGAGTTGGAATCAACTCAACAACACCTAACAACAACAACAATAACTCTAAGATCTAAAGAGATTATCGATCATTATCTTAATGCTTATCATTAGGAAAGACTCAGACATAACAAAATGGAAAGTGGAAGGAAGGAGACTTTAGCTATAGAATAACCACATATCCAAGCTTCTCAGTGCAATTCTAAATTAAGGTCAAGAATGAGGCCAAACAAGGCCCTCAGAAAGAGGCATCATTGAGAAATGAATAGTATGCCTTGCTCTCCATTTATTCAGGAGCATCAAATTAACATGAACATAGCTTCTCCCATTATTGCTTTCTAGATTTTTCCCCATATGTCACTGGAGCTTATAAGGTCCTGAATTTTCCTCCAGTGCTGATAAATACCAGATGGAAAGAAACTTACTGATCAATGTCCTCAATAAAAAATTAAGGAATCTTGGGAAGTTTTTAGTATTATTCGCACCATCAAACTAAAGGTATCTTGTCTTTACAGAGCCCGTATGCACTTGAGGTTAAGAAAAATCACTTCTCTTTCTTAAATCTCACATTTACATCATTTTCTTAGGCCATATTTACATCTTCCAAAGAAGATTAATTCTCTTTCACATTTCATAAAATGTTCTATTTTTTGCAGAAAATTAATATAACAAGCAATTCTCACTGTACTCACGAATATTTAAAGCCTCAATCTGAGGCCTATAGGTTTCATCTAAAAATAACAGAAATTGCTGTTGATTGCAGATATATCATACTCCCACATACACAGTCCACTCCTTTCGTTTTGTCCCTAATACATTTTACTCTTCAAAAGGAGAGAATCAGTTCGATTAAAATCTAGATATTCTAAAACTTCTCACTTCCTTTTTCTCTTGCTTTATTGAAGGAAAAAGATCTACACAAAAAGGAAGGTTGTATGTATTCTGATAACATATTTTTGTGAGAATGCATAAAAGAGAAGCGTGAAATGAAAATAACTGAAAGGTAGTGTTTATATTTAGGATTTATTCTTTCAGTTTTTAACATCTTCCACATTATCCTTCCTGGGTAAAAAGAACGCAAAACAAAAGTGGGGAAGTATGAACCCTTTCACTGCCCCAATATCTCTCCACAGGATTGGATGTGTGCCCTTATTCACAGCCCTGTTCAAGGCAAAACGTAAAATGTTTGGTTTGTTTTAGCAAAACTGCACTTTCTCTTTATGCATTCTTTACTCTTCCTCTTCTCTTTGATTATAACTATACCTCCCAGAAATCTGGTGTCTCAACATAGCCCCTGGAAATACTTTCTATGGTAGAAAGTCACTATAGTATGAGGGTAGAAAGACTACTATTCACTGAAAAAAATGTTTATTAAGCACTGGTAGCATAGTGGCTAAGACACTTGCCTGCTAACCAGACGGCTGGCGGTTCAAACCCACCAGCCACTCCTCGGAAGGAAGGTTGGGCAATCCTAC
>NW_006921810.1:2375135-2382328 GCF_000298275.1 Orycteropus afer afer | reverse complement strand
AGCCACTCCTCGGAAGGAAGGTTGGGCAATCCTACTTCCGTAGTGATACTGCCTCGGAAACCCAAGGAGGGGTCACTATGAGTCGGGTTTGACTCGACGGCACACAACAACAACAACAGCTTGAATGAACATTTTTTACCACTCCACAAAATGGCTTAGAAAGCAACGTGCATGGTGAATTCAGAGAAGGCACAGAGCACATATGCTGGGATGAAAGAATTAGAATTAGCCTCACAGAGGATCATCTAAGCCAGGGCCTAGAGGATGGTGGAAATATAGCTGTATAGAAATGGGAAGAAAGGCACAGAGGAAACCGAGTGTGCGCAAATCCCTGGGCAGTGGCTCTCGCGTCTCTCTTTGAGTCATCTGCCTACTTCATGTAGGTCAAAGCTGGTCTGCCCTATGCTGTGCCCCACACTGAACCTATTCCGGGTAGTATCCATTGTTCAGACCCCACCAGGCCCCCGCTGTTCGGATAGCACAAACACACAGCTCAGTAGAGGAGGGAAAAGTGATGAGATGTGAAGTAGGAGAAGAGAGGTAGCTTCATGGAGATAGAACTTCTCTATTCCCGCCAATCACTTTTAAATTATTTCCTTAATTTAACTCTCATTTGGTTTAAGCAAATTAGTACGTCTTACCAGTTTCACCTTTTAAAAAATAAAATCCTTGAGAACAACAAAAAAACTTCTACTTTCCTTAAGTATCTATAAACAAAGTTTCTCAAATGCATAAACTGTATTATTGCCCCCCCCATTTCAGGTGGGAGCTATAGTGGCATAGTGCCTAAGGCATTTGACTGCTAACCAAAAGGCTGGTGGTTCAAACTCACCAGCCACTCCTCAGAAGGAAGATTGAGCAATCTACTTCCAGAGAGATAACCACCTCAGAAACCCAAGGAGGGGTTGCCATGAGTTGGATCCGACTGGACGGCAGTGAGTTTGGTTTTGGTTTGTGTCAGATACAGAGAACTGGATGGTGAAGTCATCAAAAATTATTGCTTTCTAGAACAAAGAAGAAATGTAGTGTATGCAGATTGTTCCATTGAATCACACTCAGCTCCTTAGCTTCTGAATCTCAGATTAATATTTTTAGATTAGAAAATAAAAATGTATGGCTTAAATGCATGCATGAAGCTAAACCAATGGGCAGAGTTTGCAACAGAAGCACATGGAGTATGAGGAGGATTATGTGTTAGCATTCTTAGAACAGTGTAAGGCCTTTTAGTTTTATCTGATTATATTAAAAAAAAAAAAAAAAACTTATTTATTGTTTAAAAAAAACCTTGAGAAATATGAAAAACAGAAAATTTAAACTAATAGGAGTTAACTATTATTTAATGATTTACCTACAGCTGAAAATCTGTTGCTTCTTCATATAAATTTGGAAATTTAAAATGGATTTTGGTGTAGAAAATATGGCCTTTTCACACCAGTTCAGGGGGGGAAAAATACCATTTGGCCCTTAAAAGAGAAGACTATTTCAGTGGTTAAAGCATGTGCCTGTTAACCAAAAGGTCGACAGTTCAAACCTACCAGCTGCTCTGTGGGAAAAAAATGAGGCAGTGTGCTTTCGTAAAGATTTATAGCCTTGGAAATCCTTTGGGAACAGTTCTACTTTGTCCTATAGGGTTGCTATGAGATGAAATCAACTCCAGGATAGTGGGTTTAGTTTGGCTTTTTGAAAGGGACAAAAGGAATATCCTTATAGAATAAATAACATGTTAATAAAGCCACTATATTCTTGAAGGAAAAATGCTACATTAAGATAAAGCATTATAATGAGTCACTGCTTAGGGGGCACTGAGTTTCTGTTAATGGTGGTGAAATAATTTGGAAAAGGATAGTGGTAATAACTGTATGATCGATGTAATCAATATCACTGAATTGTACATGTAAAAATTATGGAATTGGCAAATGTTTGTTATATATATTTTTACAACAAAAAAATTGAAAAGATATTATAAACATCATCCACTTTCTTATAAGATTAGTAAGCACTTTCCCACATTTGAGTTACTTTACATCCAATTAAATGTAGTCATTAAAACCAAAACAAGCCAAACCCATTACCATCCAAGATTCCTATCAGAGAGAGTAGAATTGTCCCATGGGCTTTCCACGTCTGTAATTTTGTGGAAGCAGACCACCAAATCTTTCTCTCACAGAGCAGCTGGTGCGTTTGAACCTCTAACCTTTTAGTTGGCAGCTGAGTGCTTAACCACTGTGCTACCAAGGCTCTTGTAATCAATGCTAGCAATCCTGGCCTGCAGTCCTAGTCCCTGAAGTGACATACTAAATACTTTCTCTACTGTAGACTTGCCGATCGTTCCCATCCTTCCAGGGAAAGGGAGGAAAGGCTGATCTTTGCACACCTTCCCTAAGTCATAGCTTCTCAGAAGTTCACAGACTCAATGCAGGACTCCAAAGGAATAATCAAATCACCTGTTCCTTAGAAAATCCAGCAGTGCACAACTGCACAGCCAAAGAACTTCTCAGCGCCAGTCATTTAAAAACAGCAAGCACAGACACTTCTCTAAAACAACACCCATAACTTCAGCTTCCATTAAAAGTATCCCAGCATGCAATGCTTTTGAGTCCTCCTGGTAGAAATACTGTCAATTTCATTTCATGCAAAAAGAAAAAGGAACGATGATTTAAATGATTCTGCTAAAGTTACTCTGAAATCACAGTAACAAAGTCAGGAAAAGGGCAGCTAAGAAGGATCAAAGTTCTCTTTTTGACCCAGTTACTATACATTGTCTTTAAGAAAGAAAAAGGGGAAGGGAAGAGGGAAAGAACAGTGCTTGGCAGCAAATCACCATCAAAGGCCTGAAAGTTTACACATATTTGGACAAGTGTCCAGTGCTTAGGCTTCAGGCAGGTGAAGAGCAAGGAAGGCACGAAAAAATGAGTTTAGAGGAAAGTGCCCATTTCAAGGTCTAAAGCAGGGCCAGCTTTGAAGGAGGAATAGTAATATCACTTTCTGGAGAAACATGAGTTGGGATAGAAGTGACAAGATGATGCCTGCACAGTTCCTACCAAGTTCTTGGCATGGCCCAGGTGTTCACAGATCCTTTCTTCCCTCCTTGCCCATTTGCAGACAAGCCTGTTACAGTCTTCCTTAGCTGTCCATGGACCTTACTGATGGTCTACTAGCTTTTGACTGAAGAATTAGCATCTGCTGCATTCCCACTGAGTTACAACAACTTGAACAAAGTGAGGCTTAGAGGAGTTAAGTAACTTTCTTGAGGTCCTCCAGGTAGAAAGTCATAGAGTCAGATCTGCCTAATCTGAAATCCATGACTTTTCCACTCTTTCTCTCATAAAAAGAAAGATATTCATAATACATTAAAATAGGAGTGAGCACTTTTTCTGGAAAGGGCCAGATAGTAAATAATTTAGGCTTTGTGGGCCATGTAGGGTTTCTGCCGAATATTTGTTTTTGTTCTCTGTTAACACCAAAAGCCCACTGCCATCGAGTTGATTCCGACTCTTAGCAACCCTATAAGATAGAGCAGAACTGCCCCATAGGGTTTCCAAGGCTGTAACTCTTCATGGAAACACACTGCCTCATCAGTCTCCTGCAAAGCAGCTAGTGGGTTCAAACAGCCAACCTCTAGGTTAGCAGCTGCATGCTTTTAGCCACTGGGCCACCAGAGCGCCTTACAAATTTGTTAAGAACATAAAAGCCATTCTTGGCTTGGGAGGCTATACAAAAACAGGCCTCAGGTTACAGTTGGCCAACCTGCTTTAGAACACACAGTCCAAGCAAGGCTCAAGGGATTCTGATGGATGAGAACTATAGCACAGACTCAATGTCTTGATTTTCTGCAATACTTTTCATTTCAAGATGGGAGGAAAGAGAGGGACAGAAGATCAGTGCTCAATCCAGTCACTTCAAGGGAACACTGCAAAAATAAAAAATAAAATCTAGTCACTTCACATCTAGTCACATTTCACTATAGTAGTTAAGTATAAGGAATAATTACTTCTTGCTTAGATGCCTTCATTAGAGTAGTTTTAGAAGCTATCAGATATTTATTTCCTGTATTTCCATTTCTTTGCATATTCCAGCCTAGGCATTAATCTGTCACTGAAAATCAATGCTTTCTATAGTCTAATTAAAAATGACTAATTCAGAGGGCCATAACATAATGAACAGAAACCTGGTGAAGTCTGAGTTGCCCATGGGCTCTTCCAATATGATCAAAGGCCTCTGGGGTTCTATTATTTGAAACTATAGAAAATATTTTCCATTTACTTTATGATTTGTAAAACAGGTTTTTGAGCACCCCCTTTAACTTACAGTAACTATCAAGGCAACCTAACAGATACTGCAAAATGGATCCAGCTCATCAACACTAGAGCACATAATGAGAGGCATTTTAAATGACATTCAGATTTTGCTATGCAAGGTAAAATAATCTACAGTTTACAACCTTCTTGATTTTCTCCTTAGATTCTGAACTTGTATCGACAATTTGCTTGCCGTCCATCCATTAGCAAACACTAGCCATGTACCTTGCCAGTGGCTGACTGCCCTCTGCCTTGGTCTGAGCAATAAAACTTTGGTGCCAGGTCCACGTATCTCTGGTTAAAATATTTTCAATTGTGCTGATTCATCCCCAGCTGCTTGGTAGCTACAGAGTGGAAACAGAAGATGGCCACTAGGGACCAATTTAATAGTAACAAATGCCATTTCATTGCTGAGCTAAACAAGTTGGAAACTAGAAGAATCCAGATTCCAACGACCAATACTTTACTTTACAAGACTGCGTGTGGAAATACACAGACCATCTTACAGGTAAATATATAAAGGCCAATTTTAATCATAGAAACGGCAAGAAATTTTTAAGTGAGAGCAATAAAATCAGCTCCTTTCTTGGATTTTGCCCCTTTTGTCTAGCTGCATTATTCACTTTTGTGGAAACCCAAAATAGTCAGGAAGAAGACCTAGCCTGATACCTACTACTACAGGTGAAACAAAGGCTAGAAGTGATCCATCACAAAAGCCAATAATACCGGTGTAGTCAAGCAAGGAAAGTGGTTGTCTAAAGTGACTGCCTATGTACAAAGGGCATAGCAACCTCAGCCATGAAGCAAGACACCAAGTAGAGAGAGCAGAAAAGAGAAAGGAATTAAGGTGTAAGTACCAACTAAGGGTTTGGAACTATGTAGGCATTTTATATACAATATATCATATAATCATCACAAACTTATAAGGAAGAATATTCTCATTTCACAGATGAACTAAGGCTCAGAGAGAAACTTTTCCCAAAACTACATAAATTCCAGACCTCAGATTTGAACTGGGTCTATTGAGCCTCAAACCTACCCTTTTCATTCCATCAGACTTTGTCCCCAATGGATGTACCAAAATAGAAGTGGGCAGCATTCAGGACTCAGGCAGGTAGGTGGTCAGTAAGCAGCAGGGCTTCAAGCTCAAGCCTGCACAGTCCCATGGGAGAGACAGCAAGAGCAAGCCAGGACGCAGGTGCCATCGCTGCTAATGACGTCATATTTGGCATCACCCATCTTCCCAAGTCTGTTCTCAATGTCTAGCACTGTCAAAAGGAGCTAGAAACCGGGTCACAAAGTGGGAAAAGGAGAGAGCTAAGACTCAGATGGGACCTTGGGAGCCTACAGGGTCACTTGACTGGAAAGGTAACCTGGATCCCGCCAGCTAGGAGACTGAAGTTGTTTAAATATTGTCTATCTTGTCTCCAGATTGGTCTGGGAACTAAAGTTGAGACTTCAGGTGACAAACTCAAGGTGGGGAAGAAGGAGGAGTAGAAGCAGGAGTTATGAGACAGAGATTGGCATGTTTTGTTTTGTTTTATTTTGTTTTTTACTTCAGGGCCATGGCAAATATAATCAACTCTCCATTTCTTCATCTACCAAACCATCATCATGGCAATGACATTCAAGGAAGGCCAAGCCTTCATAATCAAAGGAATGGAGGGAATCAGGATAACTATGTAAGAAACTTGAGGGAAAAAAGTCTTTAGGCAGAATTAGATCGGAGTCTTCTATTAGACTTCTATTAGATCAGAGTCTTCTATTTCCAAACAGCAGCCTCGTGCTGGCAGCCCTGGGCCTTGGGAGCATATCTGGGGAAGAACACCAATGCCAGGCACTTCAGCATCAGCAGCTGGCATCCCTTGCTGCCCTTGTTGCCAACACTGTCAACCTTCACAGGCTTCTACAACCACTTCTTTACCCAAATCATCTGATCCAACATACGAAGCCAGTTCCCAGATCATGTGAGATGGAAGGAAAGGAAGCTGGCAGTAAAAGCAGTGAGCGGAAAGAAAAGTGTCAAGAAGGTAGACTACCCAACTGGCAACGCTTCTCTCCTCTCCTGAAAGAAGAAGCTGCTCTATAAATATGCAAGGTGGAAGGAGACAGAAATTCAAAATTCAAGCCTCGATTCACTAGGCTATGACTGTGAAGAGAGATCCAGCTGAGTAGGCTCACTGACTAGATGATTAATCAGTTCCCTTCTCTGCTCTGTGATGGAAGCTACTGCCTCCAGGCACATAATTACATCTCGGGTGTCCTCAGGTGCCTGACAGTGACAGCCAGGCTGGACAGAACTGTGTCTGGCTATTCTGGGCTCACTGCTTCTCCCTCAGGTCAAGGGATGCCACTGATCCCAGCCAGGGTTAAAGAGCAGCATAGGAAGAGGAGGCCCACAGCTCCAGGCCAGGGCTCCTCAGGCAGTCATTACCAAAAACAAACCAACCAACCAACTTCTTGCCACTGATTGATTTCTACACATGATGACCCTATGTTTTATATAGTGAAACTGCCCTACAGAGTTTTCTCAGCTATAATCTTTAAAGAAGCAGATGGCCAAGCCATTCTTCCATGGCACCGTTGGGTGGTCTGAACAGCCAACCTTTAGGTTAGTTGTTGTTGTTGGGTGCTGCCAAGTCAACTCCAAATCACAGGGAACCTATAGAGGAGAGTAGAACTACCCCATTAGATTTCCTAGGCTGTAATCTTTCCAGGAGCAGATCACCAAGTCTTTTCTTCCGCAGAGTGACTGGTAGGTTCAAATGGCTGATCTTTCAGTTAGTAGCTGAGTGCTTCACCACTGCACCACTGGGGCTCCAGGAAGTCATTAGAGTCATGTTGATGAGCTTTCTGCAGCTCTCCTGCAGCTCAGCATCCTTCCTCTTACGGGGG
>NW_006921810.1:2365564-2367435 GCF_000298275.1 Orycteropus afer afer | reverse complement strand
AGACACAGCATTGGAACTCCCTGATAAGGAATTCAAAAGAATTATATTTAGGTATCTTCAAAGGATTGAAAGACAGACCAAGGAAAACACAGACAAAAGAAGAATTTTGGAAGAAAATATAAGAACAAAATGACAAAATAAATGAAAAATTAGAAATGATTCTAAATCTACAGATAGAATAATACTAAATTGTCAGGAACAGATAACACATCAAAAGGGCAAAGGAGTAGAACTGATGCAATGGAAGACAGAATTAATGAGATTGAAGACAAATACTTGAATACTTCTTTGGAAAGGAATCAATCAGAAAAAAAGATCAAAACAAAATGAAGAAAACCTAAGGTTCATGTGGGATACCATAAAAGGGAATAATCTGCGTGTTATTGGAATTCCAGAACAGGAAGAGAAAAATGAAACCACTGAGAAATTGTCCAAGATTTGTTGGAGGAGAACTTCCCTGATATGATGAAAGATAAGAATATATCCATTCAGGAAGTCCAATGAACCCCAAACAGGATAGACCCCAAAAGAAAAACACCAAGACATAAATCATCATCAAACTCACCAAAATCAAAGATAAAGAAAGAATTATGAGAGCAGCATGGGAAAAACTAAAAGTAACCTACAAGGGGCAACCAATAAGACCAAGCTCAGATTTCTCAACAGAAACCATGCAGGAGAGAAGACAATAGGATGGTATATATAAAACACTGAAAGAGAAAATTTTCCAACCAAGAATTATGTACCCAGCAAAATTGTCCCTCAAATATGAAGGTGAAATTCGGACATTTCCAGATAAGCAGAAATTAAGGGAATTTGTTAAAACCAGACCAACCTTACAAAAGATGCTAACGGGAGCCCTTTGGACAGAGAAGCACCAACAGCCAACAACAACTGACCATTAACACACATGATGATATAACCCAGAAACCAACCCAATTATGGAAGTATCCAAAGTAAATAAGCCTACAAGATTGTAAACAGGGAACCAGAGACACCAACCAACAAATGAGAACAACTACAAACTAAAAAGAGGGAAAAAAGTCTGTGTCGTTACAGAACTTCTAGATGGCAGGGAAGTCAAGACAACTACAAGATAGAACGGACTATTCTAAACTTGGGAAGAAAAACTATAAATCACAGGGTAACCTCAAAGAAACATGATAAACCTTCACATCAAATTAACAAGAGGACCAGCATAAATATTCAGCAAATACTAAAACAATAGCAATAAAGGATGTGATAACATGATTAATAAACAAAACAAGCTCAGCATAGAAAATTATATGGAACAAAGAAATCAACACAATGAAAAAGCACATGACAAAAATTACAGCAACAAATTCATATTTGCTGATAATTACATATCTGGCAAAGAACTTATCTCTAAGATTGGTGGAAAACTCCAACACCTCAACACCAAAGTAATTAACAATCCAGTTGAAAAATAGGCAAAAGACATGAAGAGATACTTCACCAAGGAGGATATTCAGGTGGTCAGCTAATACATGAAAAGATGCTCACAATTATTGGCCATCAGAGAGATGTAAATCAAAACAACAATGCGATATACCATCTCACCCCAGCACTGATGGCAACGTTCAATGAGACAGAAAATAACAAATGCTGATGGAGATGTGGAGAGATTGGGACCCTCATACACTGCTTGTGTGACTGTGAAGTAACACAACCACTGTGGAAAGCAATATGGCGATTCCTTAGAAAATTGGAATTGGAGATACCATTTGACCCAGCAATTCCATTACTAGGTATATATCCTAGAGAGGTGAGAGCCAGGATAGGAACAGATATATGCACATTCATGTTCATCACAGCACTATTTACAATAGCAAAAAGATGGAAACAACCTA
>NW_006921810.1:2357757-2365464 GCF_000298275.1 Orycteropus afer afer | reverse complement strand
AGGGAAGGCAAGACTACCTTTCAGAACAACCAGATGGCTCCCTCCTAGGATCAGTTAGTTATCCCAAAGGGAAACATGGAGCTGATTTAGCAAAAAATTCTTAGAGAAAATCTAAAATACTACACCAAGATACAACTGCTAGATTCAATCTAGATAAATCAGCTTTCTCAGCAAGATAAATGGACAGTTTGAAAAAGATCATTTGCTTCAGATACAAAAGATTAATTGGAAAAAATTTTCCAACCACACAGATAAAAGAAATCACAAGAAGTGATTTGGTCTGAACCAGTCGGACAGAGAACAGACAATCTTCTTCATAATGCTATCCAAGAGAAGAGATCAGTTATACCCCCACTGTCTAATAGTCTGTATAAACAAAAAAATGATTTAGACATAAACCTCTGAAACTCCCTTAATTTTAAACCAAATGTCTATTATCTTATTCTCAGTGGAAACAAAATTATCATCCACAACCAAATGCTCATACATAAATTTTTTCATGTCAGTCTGCTATTTTCCAAAATAAAGGCAATTCCAGTTCACAAATGTTTTCTCAAGTCTTTCACTATTATTTTTCCTGAAATTTCTCCAAACCAGTAATTAAATTATTCGACAATGCAGCTGGTGATCACTTTCACCAGGCTAAAATGGCTTGTATCCCAAGCATGTGCACCACGCCAGACACCAGTTAATGTTTTATTTTTGTTTGTCTGTTTAGTAACTAGTAGTTCCAACATAAAACAAGCAAGAATACACAAAAAAGGAGTGTTTGTTGGAAACTCAACAAAAGCCTAAGCTAACTGTATAATGCTTAAAAATAACCCACTTAAATTTTATAGTAAAATACAGCAAGATGTATTTTGGCACATGTAGAAATGTATGGCATGTATAAATGGCACATGGCTACCCAACATAAACTACCAAAATTATAAAAAAGGTGTTAATATACTGTACATGACATTGTGGATTAGCTACTTATCACCATTATAGCTTGCAGAATTGTTTGCTGTGGGAGAAACTGATTTCTTGAAGATAGGTTTATATTCATTTACATGCCCATGTGCTAAAAATGTTAAGTAAGTATGTTCATACTAGGTGGACTTAAATCATGACCAAATGTTCTAATCCCAAAGTAAAATAATGTTGAACTGCTTCACTTTAGATTACCCTAGTAAAATGCTTTCAACCAGTGGCTTGCAACCTTAACTGCACATTGTAATCACCTGAGGAGCTTTAAAAACTATGAATGCATAGGCCCCATGTTCAGAGATTCCGATGTTAACTGGTCTGGGGTGCAGCGTGGATATTGGAAGTTTTAGAAGCTCTCCAGGTGATTCTAATGTGTAGCTAAATAAGACAACCACTGTCTTAGGCAGTATTAAACATATCAACTAAAATAATTTATTGTGGAGCTTACTATATGTCAAGAATTGTGAGTCACTGAGTAAACAGAAAAACATAGGGCAGACCCTGCTCTCAGACCTTCATTCTAGTGAGGAGAAAGACATGTCACACACCAGTTACCATAGAGTACTTTGTATGCTATGACTGAGGTACAGAGAGCACTGCAAGGACCTCTACAGCGGGGCATCTAACACAACCAGACAGAACAGGAGGGATGTCTGGGATAGTTTCCCAAACATTACAACCAAGGTAAATTAAAGCTCAATAAGAACCAACTAGGACAAAGAAGAGAAAATCATATAACAAGAGGGACTAGAAAGTACAAAGACCCAAAGGCAGGAGAGCATAGCCCCTTGGAGCTCAACAAATTGTCCCTTACAAATGAGGCAGAAGGTAGATTTGAACACAGGAAGGAAATAAGGCTAGAGAGTTTTCTAGATGCCTAGTGAGGTAAATGAGCCTGGGAGGCTGGGTATGAGGCAACAGTTGGTGTGGTGTACTGCCGGACCACAGGGGCAAGGTGGGAGGGTGAGGGTGGGGGTTGCTTCTTAGCTCTAGCCAACATAGGAATCAGGTGACCCAATACTGACACATCTTCCAGATTTTCAAGGGATGTCGGGAATCTTTTTCTTATGTAACTTTATGAGTTTTAAAATACTGAGCAGAACAAATAAACAAGTCTGCAGGCCAGATCTTACCTATGAGCTGTGAGTACGCACAGCACTTCTTCACTACATTATGGGAAAATACTGAAGGGTTTTTTAAGAGGACAGGAACATACAATTTAGATTCAAGTATATTTTAAAATGTAAAATCAAACTGCTGTGTTACAAGCAACAATCTGGCAGGTCCAGTAATGCAAAGCTTTCCCTATCCAGAAATGTTAGTCAAGGTACCACAATTCTGAAATTCAGCCTCTACTTTTTCATTTCTTAGATTCAATGCAGGATCTTCTTACTTTTAACTGTGGGGGAAAAGAAAACAACTGGGCAGATATTAGGATGCAGGTAGAGACCACACTTATTTGGCTCCAAAGTGATATAAATTATAAATTCAGTCAAATCTGAATTATCTATGCTGGTGGAGTTCAGGGGAGGTAATAAAAAATCACAGATGATCTGCTAAGCTGGGCTAGGGCTCTATGCCCTGGGCCGCAATCCTCCACTGGGCTGGGAACACAGCCAGCTGTCCAAGCAGGGCAGCCTGACAGCAGGGAGTGGAGCACCCACATACTTGGAGAAGGTCACCCAGTTCCAAGAGGAGATTTTCCTTCCTCCACATGGGCCCCACCTCAACCTCCTTCCCAAGGTCAATTTCTCAAGTGTGAGGGAGGAGACAGATGTGCAATTCAGAAGGGTAATATGTGGCACTCACTTCTACAATGCACCCCAAATAACATACACTTACACATGATGGTTAGACATTAAATACTGGAGGGACCAACCACAAATGCAGATTCTCTGTACGTTCTCTGAGAAATTAGAACCCCTTTAAAGTCACAAGGCAGAATTGGAGTGTATATGACATAGCACTGAAAGAAGGGTTGAAAATCTGTTAAAAAAAAAAAAAAGTGCTTGGCTTAATTTGGCAATTTGGCAAAGATATATTTCACAGACATTAAAAAAAAATGCCATCAAGTCAATTTCGACTCATAAAGACCTGATATGGCAAAGTAGAACTTCCCCACTGGGTTTCCAAAGCTCTCATCTTTATAGAAGAAGACTGCCACATCTTTCTCCCATGAGTGGCTGGTGGGTTTCAACCTCCAACATTGTGATTAGCCGTCAAGCTCTTAACCACTGTGTAACCTGGGTTCCTTCCACAAACATAGTTATCTATAAACAAAATTAGGAAATAAGAACATTTGTATAACCTCATAAATTTGAGAAGAAAACAAGTCTAAATTAAAAATAAAAGACAGTGGTAAGGAAGTCATCATAAACATGTGGCTACAAATGATTCTCAAATCAAATAAATGGACAGAAATACTATCCAAAGAAAGACTATTTATTGGTAAAGTGCTAACTGCTTGATTTTTTTTCTTTAGGTTTTAACAAAAAGAGAAAACATATAATTACTATGTCTGGTAAAATGCCTGTAGTCTCCACATGTCATTTCTAATTTTAGATATGGAAATGGGATTCTCTCAGGCATTCTGACTTTCAACAAGGGGTTGCTGAAATGCAAGGTATTAGAATCTCTGGAAGCTTGAAATTACACAACAACAGTTGTAATTCAGCAAAGCAATGGCCTTGTCTTTGACAGAGAAGTGTTATGTTTAAAAGTTAACATTTAACAATCTCTATACTAAGGATCTCTCAGATAATTTTAAAAAATTGAATATTATATAAACTCAAAACAGCTACGTCAGAGCTCGAGAGGCAGAGGAAGGAGAATACCTTTTGAACATGAAGACTTAATCTGAAAAACAGTTCTCCATTCATCAACTGTCATACACAATTAAATACCTAAATAAAGAAATAATAGCAGTAACATCATTAGAAGAGGTTTTTCTTTTGTTTTGCTTTTTTCAGCAAGAAAGCAGAGTCACTTTAGTGGACCCAGGAAGCATGTGCCTATACGGAAAATGGATGTTATCAATAACATGAACATTTTTAATTAGGTCTTATCTAAACTTGCTGTCTGACACTATTAAAAAATTTTTTGATACAGAAATTAGTATCTCTGCAAAAAGTCCCAGTAGTTTCTTTAAAATATGGCTCAAGTTCTTAATTTCTGAAGCACTTATTTAAAGAGAATATAACTTTGATAAAAGAAATCATCAGATGCTGGAACAGGGCTAGTCTTACCAAGGAGAGCAGCCTGGATTAGTGGTACCACACAGCAAAGAAGAAAAATGAACTGCACCATGAGTATACTATTACCTACTGAAAAGCAAACAAACAAAACCCTCTTTCTACTACTCCTGCAATAGCTTTTGAGTTGTTGTCAGGTGCCATTAAGTCTATTTTGACTCTTAACAACCCCATGTGACAGACTAGAACTGCCCCATAGTTTCCTAGGCTGTAATCTTTACAGGAGCAGAGTTTCAGGCCTTTTGTCTCACAGACCCATTGAGTGGGTTCAAACCATCAACTTTTTGGTTAGCAGCCAAATGCTTAACTTTAGTGCCACCAGAGCCCCTTAGCTTTTGAGTAGCACTCTAAATTCTTCTATGCATAGTTTACACTGAAGTGTTGAACTATTCTTAGGGTTTGCTTTAATGCTTTAGCCAGACCAGCTGGCCATTAGTGTGTCTTCTGTTGTTTCCTCTTTGGACTTCCTAGAGAATCCAGGAATCATGTGGTTACTACATGTAAGGAATTTTGCAATGTCCTTTCTTAATGAAGTCCATGTTCTATCTCCAAAGAACCTATACAACCACATCAATGGTATGAGCAGTGAGATCTTCTCTCCTAATCTCATAACCACACACCATCACAGAACATCTGGTGTGGGGTTGGGAACTCAGAGTGAAAGAAAGTAGGGTGAAATCATGTGGGCAGAGCTTTGAGAAAACTAGAGAGTTCTGAAATATGATGGGACCAAAAAGACAAAGATGAGTCTTTCCATATAAGGAAGAAGTTTGGTTTGGGGAAGAGGAGTTTTGTACACTTAATTCCTGGCACAGGACATCTGAAGTAGAACCCAGGTAAGCCACCAAAATGCAGTTATAAGGAAAGCACTTCTGAAGTCAAGGATCTGGGGTGGGAGGAGGGAGGCACAGATTTTGCTCTCCCAGAAACCAAAGCAATGGATAGAAATGCTCTTGCCCAGATTAGACAGTGGCTGGAAGGAAGTAAGGAGAACTTGGAGGGGAACTGTAAATGACTATAAAAGTTTAAACTATGTATGACAATAAGCCAATGTGAATCTATGTAGCACACGTAACCTACAGATAATATAAGCCCCCAAACTCCCATATACTAGAGAGAATTAGTACATTTTTAATTACCTTAGGCTGAGACACTGGTAGAGGAAAAACACTAAAAGAAAAAAGTACTAGAGGCAGGGGACACAGTTTGGAAAGAAAAAAAAAAAATCTGCAGAAGTCCCCTGAGTAAAGACAGAGATTGCAAGTCACCTCAGCACAACTAGCCAGGGACTGCTCCGCTGGAGGACTGTGCCAACTTCCATCACAACAGCCCCAAAACCTCTTTGCACATGGAAACAAACATAGTTTGAATCATTTGCTTATATACATAAAATTTAGAAAATATAGATGGGCTCTCCATTACATACTCCTCAATATGTGAACGACAAACAGACTCAAGAGTCTTAAATTGGACACTGTTCTCTGTCCTAAGCTACCTAGTGTCCTCTTATTCTATACAGAAAAAAAGTATCACTACATCTCTAGCCCTGAAAATATAAAATCTGCTTACTTAAATTTTGCCTTGCTCTAAGTGAAAAGGATTTAAGTTCATAATCAGGAAAGACTTGAGTTTGGCCCTAAAATGGGAAAATCTACAAAAAAACACCAGTGTTTGGAATACTTTAGGAAGGTACAGTAAATACCCTGGTAAAAATTTTTACTTTCTCTCTCATTGTTACGAAAAGGTCAAAAGAAATGTCTCTATGAGTATCAGTATACATTTAGTAAATCTCATTCTTCCCATATTGAAAAGACTTATTTATACATATAAGTTGTGAAAGCTTTTCTATGACTAAGTATAGCATTCTCTGAACAGGCTTTATACACAGCAGAAGTAGAAAATGGGAAGTTTATGCAGTCTGAAACAAAAAAACACATAGAACATGAAAACTGACTCACCTTTAAAAATCCATCTCATTAGTCTGTTTAAAAAAAAAAATCTTTAAATTTTTAATTATTGTTTTTACCTTAAAAAATACAGAAAATTTAGGAAAGCCATAGAATTATAAAGACATTAGGCATACTGTTGTTAGCCTAGCAGCTCTGGTGGCATAGTCCCTAAGGCATTTGACTGCTAACCAGAAAGCTGTCGGTTCGAACCCACCAGCCACTCCTCAGAAAGAAGGTTGGGCAATCTACTTCCCATAGAGAGATCACCTCAGAAACCCAAGGAGGGGTCACTGTGAGTCAGATCTGACTCAATGGCAGTGAGTTTGAGTTGTTACGGTACTTATCAAACCAAGGGAGTCTAGATGCAGGATCAGAGGAGAAGCAAAAAAATAAGGTAAAAGTAAAACAGCATCTTTAGTGAGAGTTTTAAAGATACATGAGAAAGCACCTAGCTGGCAAGTATCATTATCATCAGAATTGCTAAAGTAAAAATGACCCCAACTCTCATTGTAAATATGACATATTATTCTTTCAGAGAAGACAAAGAAATTTAAAAAGAAAAACCTCAAATTTTCCCCAGGTGGCCAATGCTTTTTGGTCATAAGACATCTCTTAGTACCATTTTAAGTTATCAAGAAAATCTACCTTGGAGATGGAGGAATAGGCAGACAATCAACACAGACCCTCTTCAACACAGAAAAGAAAAACCAATTGACAGAGATACAGAAGATAATCCTGGAGCCCTGAGCTTTGAAAGGAACTATACAGAAGTGGATTAGGCACCAACTAGTGGAAAAACCTGAATGAAAACAGTGAGTACAGAGACGCTTGGAACTGCGGACTGTCAGCTACTCTGACGAGACCAAGAGCCTGAATATTTCCAAGTGGTGTTGGGACCTGAGAATTGACCTAAAGATAAGTCCCAGTCATCAAGGGCTGCAGGGACAACTGCTCTGGTGGCCTATGACTAGGAAGGGAAACAGAAAGGAGGGAGACAACCTGAGCTGTGGACTTTCTGCTGTCCGGAGGGTGCAGCCATTTTGAATGCTAACAAGCGGCGGCCATTTTGGATATTTAAAGTGACCGAGGGCACAGCCACTTTGAATGTTTACAAGTGGCAACCATTTTGGATTTTAAAGTGATATCATTCTCATTCGGATTCCAGGGACCCAAGAACAGGCTCTGTTTGTCAGGGTCAGCAAGGACACACAGGAGGCTGACAACAGGAAAAGAGACAGTTGGTGAGTGTGTAAGTGCTGTCAACTAGTGAATAGGGGAGCACAGCACAGTACCCTGCCTGTATAGATAACATACAAACAAAACAAAGAAAATGAAAATTTTGGGCAAGACACTCCAAACATATAATTAAATATAAACACAAAAACGTCACAATGCCTTGAAGACAACAGAGCATCACAGTTCACACAAAAAAGCAAGATAAAGCAGGAGAAACAAGTGACCAGGATACAGACCCAAAACACATCCTGGAGGAAGACACAGCATTGGAACTCCCTGATAAGGAATTCAAAAGAATTATA
>NW_006921810.1:2327548-2355758 GCF_000298275.1 Orycteropus afer afer | reverse complement strand
AATATAGTATTAGTTCATTGTTGTGGAAGGTCAAGGAAAGGTTTCTATATAGAGGGAAACTTTCTTTGTTGGTTGCCAGGGGTGGGAGGGGAGGGGAGGGAACACTGCAAAAAAAAAAATGCATTGACCCATGTCACTTTAGTTTTGTATATTTCACTGTACATAAATTATATTTCAATAAAATGCATTAAAAAAAGAAGAAAGAAAATCTACCTCATTACATCATGTATTATCCATTTCTCCATTTAAAAAAAAAGGTACTTGTGCTGAAGGTCACAAAAAATTGATATAAGTAGAACGTAGGTATCTCTGTGTTTTCCCAAACCACCACACAACAGTGACCTACAGACAGGAATGTTAATGATATAATTAAAAGATCTCTAAAATTAAAACTGTGTAAAGGAAGAAAGCCTCAGAAGAAATCATACTTGAATACAAAACACAAGAGGCTAAAATATGGTCAAGTCTAAATTGAATAATATTCTAAGATGATAACAATAAGAGATAATTTAAATATTTTACCTATTTTTACATACAAGTTTTTTTCCAGGAAAAAAATCAGTAAAGTGTAGCAGGAATATAATATAATACTCATTTATCCCACAAACATTTATTGAGTATTAAATGCAGACCAAATACTGTGGTAAGCACTGAAGATACAGCAATTAACACAGTCCCTGTCCTGAGTAAATTTTATTCTAGAGGGGGTAGACAGACAATACATAAACAAACAATATGCCAATGGAACTCTGAATGGTATGGAGAAAAATAGGGCAAGGTAAGCGGGATGGGTGAGTCCCTAGGTGGCCCATATGCTTAACATTTAGCTGCTAACAAAAAAGTTGCAGATTTGAGTCTACCCAGGGCAGCCTCTGAAGAAAGGTCTGGTGATCTACTTCCAAAATACTAATCATTGAACACCCTATGGAACAGTTCTACTCTGACAAAGTAGGATTGCCATGAGTCAGAATAGAATGAGGGCAACTGGACTATCTGTTTAAGGAGGGATGTACTAGAAATAGAGGACAAGTCCTATTTTATGGTAGTCAGAGAAGGCCTCTCTGATAAGTGACATATTCATAAAGAGCTAAAGGGAGTGAAGAATAAGCCATGTGGATATTTGAGAGAAGGTTGGGCAATCTACTTCCGTAGTGATACTGCCTCGGAAACCCAAGGAGGGGTCGCTATGAGTCGGGTCCAACTCCACAGCAGTGGGTTTGGTTTTCTTTGGTACAGTCCAGACAAAGTCCCTGAATAGCAAATACAAAGGCCCTGAAGCACAAACATACTTACTGTATTGAAGATAAGAAAGAGTGAGCCAGGAGAAAGTGGTGTTGGGAGAAGAGATCCTTTTGTTTATTTGGGATTATGCAAGGTATTTGTATATTTGTAATTAACTGGCTTTGGTAGGTCCAGGTTAACAAATGAAGAAATACAGGGAGTGAAAGGGCAGGAACTACATTTCATTAAGCTCCTACTAGCAGACCCAACCAAACCCATTGCCTTAGAGTTGATTGCAACTCATAGTAACCTGATAGGACAGGTATTTCTGGGCTGCAGCTCTGCTGCCTCCTGCTCCCCTTACCATCCACAGCTTCTGAAGTTACCTTTTACATTAATTGCATGTTAAGGGGAAAAAAAAAAAAAGCAAACCCAGCCTGTTGCTATTGAGTTGATTTCTACTAGAACTGCCCCATAAAAATCTCCAAGGCTGTAAATCTTTACAGAAGCAGATTGCCTCATCTTTCTCTCCCAGAGTGGCTGGTAGGTTCAAACCGCTGACCGACTGGTTAGCAGCCAAATGCCTAAACCACTGCACCACCAGAGCTCCTGGACCTCCTACTAAGTACCAGATAAAAGGCTTTATCTCAATCCACATTCCAATCATATGAAGCAAGTATTATTGCACCTGTTTTACAGATGAGGCACAAAGAAGTCAGGAGCAGCTAGCTGGCAAGGGGCAGAACCAAGTTTAAATGCAGATCCTTCTGACTCCAAAGCTCAAGCCTTTAATCATATGCTCCTCTGCTTCCCTGAGATAGCAAAAGATACCAGCTGTAAAGGTAGGATGTTCAAACTAACTGAGGACCCACAAGAGGAAAGGTGAAGTTGCATAGCTGATACTCTTGTGATACTTCTATGTGTACATTTTCACAGGGTTTTGTTTCTTTTTCAGATTACCCAAAAAATAAAGGTACCTAACATGCTAGATTGCTAACCAGAAGGCTGGTGGTTCAAACCCACCAGCCACTCCTTGGAAAAAGATTGGGCAATCTACTTCTGTAGGGATACCGCCTCAGAAACCCAGGGAGGGATCACTATGAGTCGGATCCAACTTGAAGGCAGTTGGTTGGGTTTTGGTTTAGCATGCTAATTGGGGTCCCTGGATGGCATAAACTGTTAAGCACTTCACTACCACCTGAAAGTTTGGCAGTTCAAACCCACCCAGAGGCAGCTCAGAAGAAAGCTCTGGCAGTGATCTACTTCCAAAAGATCCTGAAACCCTTATGGAACACAGTTTTATTCTGCACATGTGGGTCACCATCAGAAATCAACTCAATGGCAACAGGCTGGGTTTGCTTTTTTTTTTTTTTTCTTAACATGCAAATTAATGTAAAAGGTATCTTCAGAAGCTGTGGATGGTAAGGGGAGCAGGAGGCAGCAGAGCTGCAGCCCAGAAATACCTGTCAGCTCATTCCACCCCTCAGCCCCTACCTCCAGCCCCTCCTGAGAAGCAACACATGCCCTCCAGAAAGAGCAATACATCTGGAAATCTGAAAAGAAAATGTGGAGGCCAAAGAGGCTTGGCAGGTTTCCTTTTGCTTTACTCCATTTCTTCGAAAGGGCATTCAAGCAAACACCACCTAACTTTGTACACAACATGCATAAAGTGTTCAAAGAACATAGTAGAAGTTGATTTCTTAAAGTAATCTCAAACCAGCAATCCTAGGTGGAAAGAAAAGAAAACATTTGGGTGGGTTTTTGTAGGCTCCCAGCTTTAAATTGGGAAGAGGTGGTTGAAAGGAGGAAGTCCTTGGCTCCTGGCAGTTCCCTGATTGGAAAGAAAGCATTCCCTTTCTACACTTGGAGTTCAGATTTAGGAGAAAACAGTAAAGGGAGTTCCTTGAGATCAGGTCCATCAGGTCTTCCTCAGGGGAAATGACTAGTTAAAATCCCTAGCAGTGAGCAATGGTTAGCAAAGCCACTCTGAGATCAAAGAGCTGCAGACAAAAACCGCTGGGGGAGCCCTGAGAGGCTTCTAAAGAAGATGAGGAAATGGTTACAGTTTTCATAAAAGCAAAAAAATAAACGAGTAAAATTCAGTAGGGACTGAAGATAGTTTAAATTCGCCTGGGGGAATGTACTGGTAAATACGATATGAATTTCTCTAAAACTGTTTAATATTGGGTCGAGATAAGTTTGCTATACAAAGTTGTTCATTAGCATTTTATCTTCAAACCAGATCTAAAATACTATAAAAAGCACACATAATGTCCCCTGTTTTTGAGCAGGAGAACAGGTAGTGAGTGATGCATGGCACCGTCAAGTTACGGTGCTAGTGGCATCTGGGAGGGAGAGCTCAAGGATGCTGCTAAATATCCCACTATGTGCTGGATAACGCCACACAGCAAAGAACTGCCAGCCTAAAATGTCACAATTGCCAAGGCTGAGAAACCCTGGTCTAGAGTTACTCAGAAAAGGATCAAGCCTTCTATTTAAACAAAGAGTAATTGTTTTAAAATAAATTTAAGAAAAATTACTGGGAAAAAAATCTTGATGGATTAGAACTTTAAAGAAAAGGTATGGCAATGCATTACACAGTTTAAGTTGTACTTTTCCAATTTCATCTGATTTTCCAGTCCATAGTAACATTTCTCCCTCCCTAGAAGCATACAGTTCACCTGCTAACGCTAAAGAAGCAGCTTCAGTTATCTTAGGTCAATATGGATCTTGTCAAGCCAACCAAGGCTAATCTTGTTCCAGGTTCAGTCATAGCCTCAAATCATATCATTTCACTATAACCCCCTGAGTTCTTCCTTTCACAAAGTGAAGATAACAAACTTGCTCTCAGAGAGTGTTGTTTGGACTAATCAGTCCATTAAGAACTGGGTGCTTTATAATGAAAGGGTCTAATTGGTTTTAGATGTTCAAAGGGTGCTCGCTACTTGGAGCAACTGAAGGAATGATAACAAAAAGATGCAAATCAAAGTACAAGGTGAACAACATCTCTCCCCGCTTCCCCATACCAAATGCTTTTCAGTGAATATTGTGACCTCAAATTTCATTGCATTTGCATATGGCTAGAAGCTAGGATTTTATAATGAGGAAGGCTATATGACACAGGGACACCAGTAGCAGCCAACTCAGAATGCATTTTTCCCCCACTTATCAACTATCAGGTTTAATATAGTGATCATCTGTAATAGTTCCAGGAGTCATTCGACATCCCAGACCACAGAATGGGAGTGTAGATGATACAGTAAAACATTCCTTCCATAAGCCAAAAATGGAACCTCCTCATATTGAAACAACAGTAACAAAACCTTTAAAGTCCAACTTCTAAAAGTCAACCCATGAAATTATTAAATTTCATGGAAATTAAATAACATGTACATGACTTTACTGAGCTGTTACTCACACAGGAAAAGAAGCAGTTTTTGCCATATTTCCTGTCACAAAACACATCAGAAAGTCTGGAGGAAAATGACTTTTTATTCAACATGTTTATCATAGGTCACCTCAGATGCCACAGATCATAACAACTTGAAACAGAAATGTGTAGATGTAGCTCTTCAATTATCACAGTCCTTCTCCTCAGAAGGAAGGTTGGGCAATCTACTTCCATAGTGATACTGCCTTGGAAAACCAAGAAGGGGTCGCTATGAGTCAGATCCAACTCAGTGGCAGTGGGTTTAGTTTGGTATGGGTTCTGCTATAGTGAATTCAAACTATTTCTAACCACTTGGACCCTCTGGGACTCAATGTGCTCATCTGAAGAAAGGTCCTATCCAGCTCTAAGATTCCTTTTTAATACTATTTGGAAAAATGTAACCGATTCTCAGTAACCTACAAATTTCTAATCTTTTTCTTTCTTCCTATCAAAACCACCTTTATCTTATTCCATTCTCAAGAAGGTAAAGCATAATCCCCCACTCCTGAAGTGTGGGATGCACATAGTGACCTCGTTCCAAAGAGCACAGTCTGAAAAGGGAGGTAAAAAAGGTTAACTTTATAGTAGAGAAACCTGGCAAACACCTCCTTAGCCAGGTGATCAAGGTCAGCATCAGCCGTAATGAGTCATGTTGATGGTATGTTCCCTTGATATAATATGATGAAAATGGCACTTTACCGCTATGATCTTACTCACAAAAAATTAAAAACATAACCCCAATCTAATCATGAGAAAAACATCAGATAAATCCAAATGGAAGGATGTTTTACAAAAACTGGCAAGGTCATCAAAAACAGGAAAGTCTGAGAAATTGTCACAGTCAAGAGAAACTAAATGTAATACTGTCTCTTGGATGGAATTATAGAACACAAAAAGTATATTAGGTAAAAACTAAGGAATGGAGAAAAATATATGGACTTTAGTTAATAAATAATGTACCAAGATCAGTTTGTTTGTCAATTGTAACAAATATACCATATTAAAGTAAGATGTTAATAACAGAAGAAACTGGATGCAGAGTATATAGAAATTCTCTGAACTATCTTCACAACTTTTCTACAAATCTAAAACTATTCTAAAATTTAGAATTTATTTACAAAAAAGATAACATACCTTTATCTTAATTCCAAGCTACCATCAAGTATGAAGTGATGTTCAGTGCAAATTTATTACCTAAGTGGTCATAACTTTGCATGTAATGCCACAATATCCCAAGAATAGTTATCATAAACTAAATGGCACTAGGAAAAATAATGAAAAGTTAATCACACATGCATATTACTTTAATCACCCCTCATTAGCTAACACAAAAATTAGTTAGGTGTATTAGGCCTCATCTTGATTTTGAATCCACTCACTTCACCGTATTAAGATAAGGTTCTCATCCTCATTCTCCCCAAAGGATAATATTATGCACATTATCTGAGTGCATGCTGAGATTAGACTATTAACACAATAGTCAAGCCATGAAAATTTATACACACCCACAGATCTTAGGCCTACAAGAAACTCCCCTTATACCTAACTCTAGACACTTGCCCGTGAGGTCCCTCAAGATCCAGCCTTTAATTGCACAATCCCACCATTTGCACCAATTGCACTAGTTGTTCCCTCTGCCTGGAATATTCTTCCTCCAGATCTTAACAGAGCTGGCTCCTTCTTGTTATTCAGGTCTCAGTAAAGTGTTACTTTATCCAAGAGGTCTTTCCTGTCCATCCAATCTAAAGAAGTACTAAAGAAGTATTCCCAACATTCTGCATATATTCTTCCTATTCATATATTTTTTTTTATCACCTTGCTAATCAACACCTGGTATTTTCTAGGTTATTTTTTTCTCTCTTTCCAGTTGACCACTTGAATGCAAATTGCATAAGCACAGAGACCTTGCCTGCCTTTATCACTGCTCTAATCCCAGGCCCTAGAACAGTGCGTGACACAAGAGTAAGTGCTCAATGAATGGTTTCTGAATGAATGAATGAAATGAAACCAAACTTGAAGAGAAGGATGCAATAAGACTAAAATATGAGCTATTAGACATCCCAAGGAGCTCTGATGACACAGTGCCTAAGGCATTTGACTGCTAACCAAAAGGTTGGCAGTTCAAACTCATCAGCCACTCCACAGAAAGACGATGGGACAACCTATTTCCATAAAGATTTACAGCCTCGAAAACCCAGTGAGGGTTGCTATGAGTCGGAACCGACATGATGGCAATGAGTTTAGTTTTTGTTGTTATATTTATTTATTTATTTATTTTTGTCTAGGACATCCCAAGGTGGTGCAAACAGTTAATGTACTCAGGTACTAATTGAAAGGTTGAAAACACAAGTCCACTCCAAGGTTCAAGTACACCTTGGAAGAAAGGCTTGTCAACATACTTCTGAAAAAATCAGCCGTTGAAAACCCTATGCAGCACAGTTCTACTGTGACACATGGGGTTGCCATGAGTCAGAATCAACTTGACTGCAACTGGTTTAATTAATAATTTTAAATTTTAAATGCTAATTCTTCAGTCCTTCAGGTATACTATTTCATTAAATCTTCACAAAACTGCAAAGTACATATTATTATCCCTATTTACTATTTGGGAGCTCTGGTGGCCTACTGCCTAAGGCACTTGACTACTAACCAGAAGGCTGGCAGTTCAAACCCACCAGCCACTCCTCGGAAGGAAGATGGGGCAATCTACTCCCAAAGAGATACCGTCTCAGAAATCCAAGGAGGAGTCACTATGAGTCGGGTCCAACTCAACAGCAGTGAGTTTGGTTTTCTGGTTTATTTACTATTTACAGATGAAGAAGGATGGAAGAGGGCTAGTAAGTAATTCAATGGCAAAAGTGACATAACTTCATATCTGACTGACTCTAAAACCAATTTATGTATAAACACAATTCTTCATTTTATGACCTCTTTAAATGGTCTCATGAAAACTGGGCATCTGGAGAATGTTGAAAGTAGTGACTGTGTTTATAACCTTAGCCTGATAAAATTAGTGAGGGAAACCAGAAAACAGCAGTGCTAATTGAGCTGAACAAAATGAATGAAAATACTGTGAGCTAGTGGGAGTGTTTACACAAAGACCTTCTGATTCTCTCTACTACTGGCCAAACAACACTTAGTTCCAATTACACTGATACATGACTTACAGAAACCCTCTAGAATCTAGAATCCTTTATGAACTTATACAAATACAACTTGAAAATAATTCTACCAGATCAGTTCATTCCTTATTAACACAATCCTTTCCTTCCCAAGTCAAACATGCCTAACATGGATGAGAAAATATGAATGTTGTTACATATATAAATCTAAACACTGACCTTTAAATTACCTAGATATAGTTGGTCTCCTCATGGCAGGCTCTGCGACCCTTCTGTGAATTCCCTGCAGATTTACTTTGTCACTCTGTCCCACCTCCAAAAAGAAGATCCAGCTACACAGAGCATTCATAAGTAACAGAGAGCCCTCACCACACATTGTATCCACAGAACATTTCCACCATATCACAGGTTTTCCTTCATCCCCCTCTGCATTCCAAAGTCAGTGTCACCAAATGTGACCCTCTCCATGAGAAAAGCCCTCATTAAAAGGGTGCTCAGGATTCACCACTTCTCTGGCAAGCCAGTTTGCCTTCCCCAACTTACTACATTTTCTTATATATTTACATGCAACATATTTGCAAAGAACTGTGCTACATTTTTACCCCAATAAAATTATTTTAGACATTATACTTAAGGAAGCATATCTTATTTGTAAGGTGCTACAGAGGAATAAGAATACCAGTAAAACTTTAAATGATAATCAGAACACTTGCAAAGTGTCAAATATGCAAACATCATGTCATTATCCAGTGTTAAACTCATCAAAATAGGTTAATAACAGCTCATGTAACTAGGATTCAAATATGTTGAATCCCTACCTCATAAAGGACCAGACTCAGTCACACAGGTAAATTCTAACAAATCTTTTTTAGAAAAAGATAATCCCAATGATATTTAAATGTTTGTGAGTTAAAAAATGGAGAAATTTCAAGTTAATTTTGTAATGCCAGAGTAACACAGAAACAAAAATAAAAACTCCCAGAGCCAACTCATTTATGACTATCATGATTCATATTGATATTCATGTAAATATCAATGAAGAAATCTTGATGAAAATATTGGTAACAGAATCCATCGATATTTTTAAATAATAATATATATATTGTCATGTGAGGCTTTTATCAAAAATATCTATTTTCTTGGTATGATTTTTAAAAATACATACTTTCTGAAGCCCAAAGACTTCATGATTAATGATAAAATTCTAGAAACAACCTTACTTAACTCAGGAACAAAATAAAGATGCACAGGATGATCACTATTTTTTAACATTATTCGTAAGTCAATGCTCTGGTGGCATAGTGGGTAAAGCATTTGGCTGCTAACCAGAAGGTTGGCAGTTCAAATCCACCAGGTGGACTGTGGGAGGAAGATGAGGTAATCTAGTTCCATAAAGATTTACAGCCTTGGAAACCCAATGGGGGGTCACTATGAGTTCCAATCGACTCGATGGCAGTGGGTATAAGTCCATGAAATTAAAAAAGAGATGGAAACAACTATGTGACCATCAACAGAAGAGTGGATGACCAACCTATGGTACATACACACAATGGAATGCTATGCGGCACTAAAGAATAATGTAGAGTCTGAAAAACACTGCACAACATGGATGAACTTGAAGGACTTTATGCCGAGTGAAATAAGTCATTCACAGGAGGACAAATATAGTATTAGTTCATTATTGTAAAAAGTCAAGGAAAGGTTTATATATGGAGGGAAACTTTCTTTGTTGGTTGCCAGGGATAGGAGGGGAGCGGAGGGAACACTGCAAAAAATAAAAAATAAAAACGCATTGACCCATGTCACTTTAGTTTTGTGTATTTCTCTGTGAATAAATTATATTTCAATAAAATGCATTAAAAAAGATGTAATAGAAAATTGATAATTGATAGTTGCCTCTGGGAGGCTGTTAGATATCTCTAGGGGAGGGAATTTTATTTTTTTTTATTGAACATACTTTTACACTGTTTGAATTTTTCAGTTTGAGCATTTTTAAGTTATAAAAAAGGTAAAATATCTTTTATTTTACTTTCAGGTTTATGGTACTACAAATCACCAACTCTTATTATCATTTATTATTTCTTATACAAAACATAAAATTATATAGAACATTCCAAATGTTCCAGGAAGTGGACTTTTTATATTCTTTCCTATAAAAATATGGACATTTAGAGTTGTTAGCACAATACTAATGATTTAATTACTGGTTTTAAGTACCTAGCAAAGTGGTTAGCACACAATAAGTTTGCTGGATGAGATAAAGAAAAAATGAGCTGAGTGAAACAAAATATACTCCCCAACAGTAGTCTTCAAATATGAGAAACAACTTCCTTGTGTGCCAAAAGCTTAGAAAGTTTCCAGTCATCCTGAGAATAACCACAGAGCCAGATCTACGGGTCAGAGTGGTTTCTTAATAACATGCTCTTTCACAAACAATCACCACTTTTGTCTTTCCCATCTTAGCTTGCCAATCAGCTATCTTTTCTTCAGCCTCCCAACTGTTCCCTTAGGAGCTCTGGTAGCATAGTGCCTAAGGCACTTAACTGCTAACCAGAAGGCTAGCAGTTCAAACCCACCAGCCACTCCTTGGAAGAACTACTTCTATAGTGATACTGCCTTGGAAACCCAAGGAGGGGTCGCCATGAGTTGGGTCCGACTCAATGGCACATACCAACAACAACCAACTGTTCCCTTAGGTAAAGTTCATTTTGGACAACTGAAGATGTACTAACCACTGTTACAACCAAAATTTAACTGAATCTACTTTCTGGAAATCACCAAAACAAACATACACAAAAAAGACACTTGCAGAGAGAAATTAATGTTTGACAGAGCGACTACAAAAGGAAATGAATTTGCCTTTGGGTGAGAGCATGCAGGAAGAAAAACTAAAACAATTTTTTTAAATACGATTTAATAAATATTAAAATCAAACTTTTTGTGGCTTGTTGAACACATGAAATAAGCTTCATAGCCTACAAATTCTATTCTGTGTTACTAGGAAAACAGTATGGGAAGCCTGACCTCATTTTATACTATCTGGCATTTTCTTTTTCCATTTTCTCTTTCATTAGCAAGTGCTATATAATATCTATTAAAGCTCCAAAATTTTCAGCAAGATATTCTTATTCCTGATTAACTATTCACACAATAGAAGATGATTTGCTTGTCTTTTTACAACTTTTTCCAGCCCATTATAAATATCAAGTCAAAATTAACCACATACCTGGTTAAACTTCAGTAAATGGTACTGCACATAAATGAAATACTATGGTATGATATTAAACAAGCTTAAACACAAAATAAATAAAGTGAAATTATATGTGTGAGATTTATCTTTTTTAAAAGGAAACTAGTGTTATTCTGGTAGCATAGTGGCTAAGGCACTTGACTGCTAACCAGAAGACTAGCAGTTCAAACCCACCAGCCACTCCTCGGAAGGAAGATGGGGCAATCTACTTCCTTAGTGATACTGCCTCGGAAACCCAAGGAGGGGTCACTATGAGTCGGGTCCGACTCGACGGCACATAACAACAACAACAACAACAACAGTGTTATTACTACAATTATTAACTTGTTACAAAGTTACCCTTGCAGAATAAAAACATCATTATACTTTTCAAAAATGTGAAATCCATTACTAGGTAGTTGCTCAGCAATAGTTGGGTCAAACATTTTTATTTAAGCAGTAGTTCACATACATTATAGTATTCTCAGTTATTTCTGATTTAAATAAATTTAGGTTTCTCTTCCATTCTCTTTTTGGTGCCCTGAAAAAGCTTTCTAACAGAAGGCTTCCTTCTTTAAGATACATCTTCAGTCCAAGACCCGATTCTCTAGAACACAGTTCTAAAGTCAAGCATCCCTACATAATCACAAGGAGCCTTTGGGAAAATCCGGAAGACAATGCAGTAAACTCAGATTCAAGTGTGGAAAAAGAGAAGTATTTGATATCCAAAGAGGGGAAGAAGGTAACTACTTAAGTTTTCTAGTGAGTCCAGTCAATCACAAAATTTTGATGCCTCCACTTTTTAATTTCTATACAAAGTTGTTGTTGCTGTTGTTGTAAGCTGCTATCAAGTTAGCCCCTGGCTTATGGAGACCCCATGCACAACAGAGCAAAATGCTCTTCAGTCCTGTACCATTCACATGATTGGTTGCTGATCGCATCATTGTGATTCATAGTTTTCATTGGCTGATTGTTTGAAAGTAGATTACGAGATCCTGCTTCCTAGTCCATCTTAGTCCACTGAAACCTGTACTACATCATAGCAACACATAAGTCACCACTGACAAGGCAGGTGGTGACTACACAAGAAGTACATTGGCCAAGAATCAAACCCAGGCCTCCTGTATGGAAAGCAAGAATTCTACTGAAGCAGCAATTTCTAGCCATAAAAAAACAAACTCACTGCCATCAAATCAATTCCAACTCATAGCAACCCCCTTTGGGTTTCCAAGGCAGTATATCTTTATGGAAGTAGATTGCCCAATCTTCCTTCCATGGAGTGGCTGGTAGATTTGAACCACCAACCTTCTGGTTAGCAGAAGAAATGCCTTAGGCACAACCCCACACATAGCAGATGATAAATGCTATTCTGTTCCTGAAAATTATTTAAAAATATACATGCACAAGTGCAGGCAAAATCACCATACTGAAATATTTGTATCTGAAAAGATGCAGATGTGAGTGTGGAAGTTATTTCATCGTTTTCATCTAAAAGCTGCTCTGAGGCAGGAGCCCTCTGTAAGAATTCTGTACCTGTGCTGCCCTCTTTGATGATAAGCAGAGCCAGTTCTTGAAATATGTACATTTCCATAGTTGCTCAGAAGTTCCACTGACCTATAACAGGCCAAAGTAATTTTTAAGAAAGATTACCAAAAGTGTTTTTTTTTAACAACCACCACTTGGAAAGGCAAAAAATTATACTAGCAACTTTAAACAGTGTTAAATTATAAACAACACAATTCAAAAAACAAACATTTCTGCAGTGTATGTTTAAAATAAAGATTAAACAAGTTACATTGATTAAGCATAGAGAAAACTTAAAGCAAAAACTCTAAGAAGTAAGAAGTAGGATGACAAAGAACTTTGTTTTTTACTTAACACCTGTTCCAAACTCTACATGTTCAATTGTTTTTCAGTGAGTATATATTCCTTTTAAAATAAAAAATATTCATTCAAAAACTTTGTAAATTCTTAAATGCAGTATCATTTTTTAAAAGTCAAGCATGTTGGTTCAGAAACAATCAATTCCAATTCTTCAGAAATCAACTAAGTGTCAATACAAATACCTTTTATCCACTTTCTGAAATTTAAAATTTAAAAGAAAAAATAAGCCTAAATATTAACACACAGAACAGAATAATTGACTTCTCCATCTATTAAACTTTTAAAACACAGGCCATGGCAGATAGCCAGAAATCTTCATCACAGTCAGTTAGTCCTGTACAAACCACATGGTTGTTCATATGCACTGAAATTTTCATGATTACCGCTAACATACTGTCATTTTATGACCTACAACAGTTTCAATCAACATGGTGTTGTTGGTAGTGCTGAAAAATGCACCACAAAATCAACTTTAGATCAGAAGTTAGATGAGACAAATTCTGTAAAAAACATCAAACTATTCCCACATTGTTTGTGGAAGAAAGACTCCTACGAAATGATGCAGATAAATATGACAACATTTATTTTCCAAAACTAAATGAACAGAATGGGGCTAACTGCTAAATGAGCATAAGGTTCCATCTTGGGGTGAATAAAATGTTCTGGATTTAGATAGTGGTGATGGTTGCACAATTGTGAATATACTAAAAACCACTGAATTGTAAACTTTAAGGGGGTGAATGTTATGGCATGTGAATTATATCTCAATTTTTTAAAACTAAATATATAAATTGCAACAATGGTCAAAAATGAGTAATGCCATTCTGAAATGCACATACATTATCTTAGCACAGCCATTAGCCAGGCACAGGAAGTTAAAGAAGATGTGCAAGACAAGGCTAACATAAAGATGGTTTCAGAGTAAATGTGCTGTGCACTTTGTGATTTGATTTCAAAAATAAGATATATAAAGAGCCTCAAACTTAACTCCTGATCTTTATTCTTACTCTGAGAAGCTGCTTTCTGAAAAAAACTACCTTTGGTTTTCTAAATATGTCCAGACAAAAGCAGAGTAAATGCATTGTAATCCATTATAGGTAGTCCCTGGATTACAAATGAGATCTATTCCTGTGTCTTTAAGAATTTATAGGTAAACTGGACAAGGTGCATACAGTTTTCATTTGGCCTTACTTAAGTGTAAGAAAGGAGCTCTGGTGGCACAGTGGTTAAAGCATTGGGCTGCTAACCAAAACGTCAGTGGTTTGAACCCACCTGCTGCTCTGTGAAAGAAAGATGAAGCAGTCTACTCCCAAAAAGATTTACAGACCTGGAAACTGTATGGGGCAATTCTACCCTGTCCTGTAGGGTCACCATGAGTTGGAATCAACTCAACAGCAATTGTTTGTTTTAGTGCAAGAAAAGGCTCAAAGCCTTCTCAGTGACATAAAACCTGCAAATGTAGCAAGTGAAGGTGATTGTGATGAAGAATTTGTTGCTAGCAGGAGTTGGTTTAATCGTTTCAAAGGAAGGTCAAGTTTACATAACATTAAAAGTAGTCATCTGTAAGTAGATGTTCATAACCTGGGGACCACCTGTACTTCTAAAAGTTATCATTCATTCAGCTAAATCTCCTCATTCTATCACAGGAGATAAGGGCCTGCAGGTGCATGCAGTGTTGTGCAGCTTTCCTCTACCACAGGATTTCTTTCATGTGTCCTGAGCTCTTCTGAATGTGGAATGCTTTTAGAGAGGACATTTAAGGGGTTTGTGCACCAGAGCCATTTTCCTTTGCTTGTATTACAATGGACAACTTTTTGGTTTCAGTGGGCTTCTAGAGAAGGGACAAATAAAAGCAAAAAACACATTACCTATTTGTAGAGAAGAGCTACAAGATCACTCCACCTATCCATGTCCAAACATTAACAACCTGTAGGACTGAAATCTCTTTTCAGATGTACTTTGTACTTTTTAAGCAAAAGAAAAGAAAGACATGTAATAAGGACATCCCTTTTACTAGGCTATAACTGTTAGCTATCGCAATTAAGAGTTCACAGAAAGCCACGAGCTTTTCTTTTAGTGAAAAATATGTTTTGCTAAAGGGAAAAAAAAAAAAAACTTTTTTCTTTAGAAGGGATAGTGAGCAAAAGGGGGCATGGGTAGAGCTTTTGGAGTCCTGGTAATGTTCTGATTCTCAAGCTGGCTGTTGATTACATTAGTGTGAAAATTCAGCTTTTGAATTTTCAGTTTGTAAAAATTCAACAAGCTGTACCATTACAATGTACTCTTTTTTGAATGTGTGTCCTTCCATGAAAAGAAAAAAGAAATAAAAAGGAAACACAGTTGCTGAGTAAACAGTAAAGACTTCATTATTTTCTTAATTAAACTAAAACAAAAAGTTAAGATTAATGATGATAGCTAATTTAATAAAGTACAATGTCAGGTGCTGTGCTAAATTCTTTGTATATACTTTATCTTATAAGGAGATAATATGTTCTTGCATTTCAAGAAAGGTGTGTTCCATAAATATGCCTGTCCAAGCCCAATGCCTGGCAGGAACTGATACAACCTGATACTTATTTCCACACTGAATTACTTTTGACCGCACTTAGCTAAATTCCTGATAATGTCAAGAAACAAAGGAAGGCCCCTTCACTCATTCTGACCCACACTCACATCCAAAGGATAAACATGAAGTTTGAAGAAAAAAAAAAAAAAACCATTTTCCTTGCTATTTCTCCACTTCCACTCCACAGAGGGTTCACATTCACCAAAGCTAGAATAAAGAACAACTCTTTTCAAGTCAAAGCATCCTCACCACTCAAGGTTCTCAAGTGGATGTTCTGGTAGCTTCTTAGAATTCCACTGCAGTCTGGCTGGACCAGCAGTTATTTAAGCACATTCTGGACAAAGATCCAAAGGAATCTTTGCCAGGTATAGGTAGGAAGAAAAAGAATGACCAGTTTCTGTTTTCCATCATGAAGACTTTTACAATTAAATCCCCACTAATTTAACTTCAGGAGCTAATGAAATTTTGTTATAATGATATTTTATTACAACAAACTTTGCTGTTACATTTTTTAAAATTTTAAACATTTAGTATGGGGAGGGGTAATATGGCAAGAGTGTGTGACCAGCACAGTGACAATGAGGAAAGGGAGGATAAATAAATGTGCACAGAAGATATAGACAACAGAGGCAGATACTAGTACATGCACAACACTGCATTACCAGTCGCAGCAGACACTAGTCTATGGGTAAATGTATAGGCAGGTGAGAAGATCAGGTATGGGGATGAGAACAGGAAAATACCCAAGACCAAGGACAGATTTGGCTGAAGACAGCCTTACGTATGTACTCACTCTACAAAATTATCCACATCCATTACAGAAGTAACAGAGGACAAAGTTGGAATAGCTTCTTAGAGACAACTAAAAACCTTGAGGGAGGGTATCACTGGGCCTGTGGACTTGGGGCCATAGTCTCAGGAAACATCATACTCAATTAGCACAACATAGTACATAAAAATCTCATTTTACATCCTACCTTGGTGAATAATGACTGGGGTCTTAAAAGCTTTCGAGTAGCCATCTAAGATGCAACTATTGGTCTCATCTTGTCTGAAGCAAAGAAGAGTGAAGAAAATCAAAGTCATTTGGAAACAATTAGTCAAACATAGGATGGACCACGAGGACCTCAGCCTTCACGACCCTGAGACCAGAAGAACTAGATGGTGCCAACCAATGCCAACCACTCAGAAAGGGATCAAAACTGGAGATCCTGGATAGAATGGGAGAAAAAATGCAGAACAAAATTCAAAAACACAAAAATGACCAGAATTACTAGTTGGCTAGAAACTAGAGGAACCCTCAAGACCATGGTTCCGAGTTATCCTTCGGGCCTAGAAATGGGTCACTTCTGTGGATTAGCTCTCAGTCCAATAGTAGAAAGATCTACAAGGACAACACCTACCCCAGGGAGATGTACCCACCAACCCTAGGGAAATGGCACCCCTTAGATCAATCAACCATGAGACATCAGAAGGGCAGCACTCACATAGAGGAAAAGCTGGACAGACAGAAATGCACAGATAAGAAGGGCACAAGGGAGGAGAGCTTTTATGGTTGGGGATAGTAATCAGGGCTGTGAAACAAAATGTGCATGAACTGTTGAGAGTAAAATGAATCTGCTTTGTATATGTGCACCCAATTCACAGTAAAATTTTTTTTAAATATTTAAACATTTATCCAACACCGTCTATTTGCTAGATACTGTAGGGTTCTTTACAACCTCATCTCAAATTAATCCTAAAAATACTAACATTTACTGAGTGTCTATGTGCCAGGCACCACTGTAAAGTGCATTACATGTATTAATTACTCTAATGTCATAACTAATGGCACCAATCCCTGGAGAAGGATATCATGCTTGGTAAAGCAGAGGGTCAGCAAAAAAAAAAGAAGACCCTCAAGGAGATGGCTAACACAGCAGCTGCAACAATGGACTCAAGCATAACAATGATTGTAAGAATTGTACAGGACTGGGCAGTGATCCATTCTGTTACACATGGAGTCATTATAAGTCAGAACCAACTCGACAGCACCTAGCAACAACATAACAACAATGTCATCACCCCTATGAAGTAAGTGCTATTATAATCATTACCATCTTTCAGATTAAGAAACTGAGGCCTAGAAAAAGCAGACAAATTTATAAAAGGGCACATAAGTCGAAGAAGCAGAGATAGGATCTAAAGCCAGGAAATTAGGTGTGAGAATCTACAATCTTACCCACTGCACTCCACTGCCTGTCACCACTCAGTGAAGCAAATATTATCCCACTGGCAGAGAAGAAAACACTAAGTTTAGAGTAAATCATATAAATAACATATACATGCATATAACACACATAGCACATGTAAGAAACTAACACACAGGTGAGTTGCACAGATTGGAAAAACCAATAAAGTGTGCAATATTTGTGTAAAAATACAGTATAAGTGGCTTGCCCAAAGTTTGACATAGAGTAATATATGGGCCTAGATTTAAAGCCAGGTTTACAAAATGTCAAAGCCTAAGATATTTTTATTCCCTTCCCTGTCTACTAGAGATAGTGATAAAGCAGAGCTGACACCTAGCTTCTCGAAGGTGAACTGAGAATTGAAAGGAAGCCATTCCCCTAACACCTACCCCATTCTTCCTCTAAGCTTCAAGATCATTTTGTATAATGATATTTGCCTTTTTCAGAGTTCATGTAGTTTTGTTACAGCAGAAGCTGACCAAAAAAAAAAAAAAAAAAAAAACTAAAAATATTCTACATGATAACAGGAACACATTAGCTGTAAGTGACTGCAACACAAAATAAAACCAGGGAAAGCATTGCTAGACTGTTTACAGTAGAAATTTTATAGTAAGCAGACCAACAAAGCCTTACAATTGTGGGTTATGAAATAAATAAAGAGAAGAAGAAAAAAAATACTTTTTCATACCTTATTCTTTACCAGTATGGTCTTCACTGTCTTTTCCAAGGGCTCTGGGTATATCTGAGACAGCTTCTGAGCCAAAAGTCTTTAAAGTTTTCAAGAAAGGTTTTTTCTCCAAATGTGGATGTGGGGCAGGATACTTCTTTGTTGTGTGGGGCTGTCCTGTGCATGACAGGATGTTTAGCAGCATCCCTGGCCTCTGCCCACTAGATGCCAAGAACACAGTCCCAACAGCACTCTTTCAGCTGTGACATCAAAAGTGTTTCCAGACATTGACAAATGTTCCCAGGGCGGGGGTGGGGGGGTGTGTGTGCAAAATTATCCCATGTTGAAGACCCTGGGACAGGTCTACAGCTCTAGGTCCATCACACTTAAGTTACTCTTATTTATTGTCTCCTCTCACTTTTCTTCTCATCTGTATCACTCCCTCTGCACTTGCGGCTTTATAAATATTCTTACTGTGTTGTACATTCAGGCAGTGAATATGTGTACACTTTCACTATATTTTCCCCAGCAACAAGTAATTCATTCTGTGTCTAGAGGAGCTCAACAAAATGTTCAGTAACCCAACTGATCCTTAAAAAACAATGGGTGACTCTGAGTAAAAGGTATGTAGGAGTTCCTTGCACTAGTCTTACAATTTTTCTGTATGTGTGAAATTATATCAACATAAAAAGTTGCAACATTTTAATAGAAATAATTTAGATGAAATCGATATACTCAAAGAAATGGAAAAGTTATCAAAGACCTTTCACAGCACTAATCATCTCTGATTCATTCCATTAAATTATGGAACACCTATTCTGTGTAAGGCACTGAAGAAGTAAAAAATCTGAAAAGTAGATGTACAATAACTAAACAGTAAAACAGTAGGCATAATGTTAGTCTAAACATTTGGAGCCATAACTTCAAACCAATTTAAGAAAAATAAGAATTGCTTTTTCAGCTCAGATTTAACATTGCCAAGGGGCAGAACAGGGACTATTCAAATTAAAGAAACAGGTTCTTTAAATACACAGCATTTTGTAAAGTGAAAGAAAGCAAGTTCCTAAGAAGTCTAGCTATTGAAAGCTCTTACTTAATATTCAAGTTTTGGGGTACTGCAGAGTGATAATGCATATCTGACAATTATTAGACCCTGACAGATAAAAATGACAAGTCCAAGGTAGATAAGGCCTCAGATAAGAAAAGCACCAGAGAATTTAATTTCTCTTGCCCCATTTCATTAAGGGTTTCACCCATTGCCAGGGAGGAGGGCTAGAAGTTAATACTAGACCACCATAAAATAATATTGGTGATTATTATGCATGTGTTCGTGTAACAAAACCAAAATCAAACCTACTGGCATCCAGTCAATTGCGACTTCACAGCAACTCTATAGAACAGGTAAGAACTGCCCAGGAGCTCTGGTGGCGTAGTGCCTAAGGCATCTGACTGCTAACCATAAGGCTGGTGGTTCAAACTCACCAGCCACTCCTCGGAAGGAAGACTGGGCAATCTATTTCCATAGAGATACCACCTCAAAAACCCAAGGGGGGGGTCGCTGAGTTGGAAGATTCTAAGGCAGTGAGTTTGGTTTATAGGGTTTCCAAGACTATAAATCTTTTCAGAAGCAGATTGCCTCATCTTTCTCCTGAGAAGCAGGTGGGTTCAAACTGCCAACATTTTTGTTAGCAGGCAAATGCTTTAAACACTACTGGATGAAAGGTCTTGTGTTTGTGTACATACATACATAAATTCATACATAAATTAATTGAACAGAAAACTATATGTAGTTCTCATGTCATTAGTGTGGTCTATGATTCCTTAATTAGTCTTTTTTGTTTTCTTTTTAAATTCTCAAGTGAAAAACACTCTCAAGTTTTGTTACAGATATGTATGTGAACCAATGGAAACAACTGACAGTTGTCAATACATTGTCACAAAAGTGATAATGGTTAAACAGTAAGTACCCTTTACCAAATAGAACCTGAGTGGGGCATATTTCTGTCTTGAGACCCTCACACATTACACAAGGAATCATGAGGGAGAAAAAGATACATCAGATAGGGTTGGGTTTTTTTTCTTACCTCAAGATAAATAAGGTGCTCTGGTAACACAGTGCCTAAGGCACTTGACTGCTAACCAGAAGGCTGGAGGTTCAAACTCACCAGCCACTCCTCAGAAGGAAGGTTGGCCAATCCACTTCCGTAGAGATACCGCCTCGGAAACCCAAAGAGGGGTTGCTATAGTGGGACCCGACTCCACAGCACATAACAACAACAACAACACAGATAAGTAAGATAGAAGCTATCACAGGGAGTTTGTTCCAGCACCTTGAGCTCTAAAGCTTAATCACTAGGTGAAATAAGCAAATAAGTAAATATGCCAGACTGAGTATGAGGGAAAAACACAATGAGAAAGTTTAATCCACTTTAGGAAACAGTATATTTTCATCTTATGAGAAAGGTATTTTATGATAATTGCATGTATTGATTAAAAAAAAAAAAAGCAACTGTCATTTCCCATTAATGGAGGAGCTGAGAAACAGGAAGCTACTGGTGTTACATGTTAAGTGAGAATTAAGCTACTTTGGTTTTCAATATGATTCATAAAGCTTCCCAAAGTAGAAAATGCCCATCTTGTACATAAAAATTCTACAAGTTCCTCATGTTAGGCCTTTTCAAAATATTCCTTTAATGCAATAACTACTGTTAAGGAAACAAATATATGTATTGTGACGATATCAGATAAAGTCAATGATCTTTATTCCTTTCATTCCTGCAGTATCAATAAGCCGTTAATTGTTCGATGCAATTTATCTGATGCTTCTCTACTTTGATTGAGTGCTAACTGAGAACTTCCTTGTTCTAAATTATTTCAAGCCTATGAATCATTATTTCTGCCCTCAGTCAGCTGAAGTTGTTCATTTACATTCCATTCTCTTTGATACTCACTAAATACTATGTAGAATTTTATTTTGCAAGATCCTTTTGCAAGGGAAGATGCAGACTGTCAACTGAGCTACAAGACATGTTCTTGTACTTACATCTGAAAATCGAGATGTGTTTAATGTACTATAATCCATAACACTTTTAACGAAATAACTAAACCACTCTATGAAGGACAGATGAGTTAAATCTGAGAAAGTTGCCTAGCTTCCCCTGAGGAGCCAACATCAATTTTCAAAACTCATGCCTTACACAAGGAATAGAGTTATCTATTAGACTGATGAAAATACTTGCCTATGCTAACCTTCAGAATTACTATATATTTAATCTGCATTTTCCTTGTTATTATTTAAAGGGCTTCTGGATGGACCATACATTGCACAAGCTGAGACTGTAGATGAGAAAAGCAAAGAGAACAAACAAGAGTGAATGGTGTAAATTAATTACTTTATCTCCTCAACTTAATTCCATTCCCATGGACTTGAAACATTTATCACAGGTAATGTACAGCGCTAGAAAGTGAGTGCTGACCATACTTCAGAAATAACTCCCATGTGAATACTGTGCCAAACTAGGCCTGCTGGGACACAGCTAAAAGACAGCACAGTACAGGAAACAGAACAGCTTTTGAAAATGGGCATATGTGGAAAATATTTTAATTCCAGCACTGCAATTTAGCAGCAGTGTTAACATTGGGCACAAAATAGTCTGAGCTTCAGTTTCCCCAATTATAAAATGAGGATAACAACAGCTGTCTCAAAAGACCATAAGGATTCACTGAAAGCTCTTGGTACATATGGGCACTCAACAGTAAGAATAGGCAAAGCCCTTTGGTTTCCAACAGATGTAAGTGGATAGCAAACGCAATCATACAAGTTGGTGTTTCCTTTTCATTTGCTCAGCATCATTGCCATTAGGATTACTGTAAGACATTGTTATGGTCCAAATGGTTAAAACTCTTGGCTGCTAACCAAAAGGTTGAAAGTTTGAGCCCACCCAAAGCACCTAGGAAGAAAGATCTGGTGATCTACTTCAGAAAAATCAGCCACTAAAAACTCTATGGACTATAGTGCTACTCTGACATACACGGAATCTCTATGAGTCAGAGCTCACTCAACAGCAACTGCCACTGGTTTTTTAAACATTTGGAAGAGTACTGAGCAAAATATAGGGACATAACAAAGATGTAACAATCAAGAAGTTGAACTCTGGCTGAAGAGAAAAAGTATCTTTAAAAATGAACAAACATACAAAATGTCTGATTTCCTGTAACAGGCTATAAACTCAAATGAGGGGATGATTACCTAAAGTTGGCATGACTGAGAAAGTCTTCATGGAAGAGCTAGAAATTGAGGAGAGCCTTGAAATAAGGACAAAACCTATCTATGGGGAAAAGGAATGAGAAGTCTCTCAGGCAGGATGGGTAGAGTTAATAAGGATGCAGCAATGTACATGTGTAACTAGCAGGTGTTCTAGGAATAATAAAGAGACTGATTTTGCTGCGGTGCAGAGTTTTGTGTAGGGAAACAACAGAAAAGATTGAGGAAGTCATAGTAATCAAGGATGTTATTATGAGAATCCAATAATCAAATGTCCAGAGAAATAAATCATGGTTGTGGGAAATCACAGAAAATTTATGAACAAGAAACAATGTGTAACCCAGTAAGTATAGAAGACATCACTGAATGAATTGAAAAGAAGAGAGAACAGAGAATAAGTGACCAGTTAGAAAGCCACTATAACAATCCCAGCAAGAAGTGATAAAAGTATAAATCACTACAACTGTTTTTTTAAACATTTGGAAGAGTACTGAATAAAACATAAGGACATAGCAAAGATACAACACTCAAAAGAAGTTGAACCCTAGTTGAAGAAGGAAAGTGATAAAAGTATAAACTCATATACTGACAGTGTGACTAGAAAGGCAGAAATGGGGGTGAGAGGCATTACAGAAAGTCTTACACACTTGAATGAAGAGGGAAGAAACAAAAGATAACATGGTGGTGTCAAGAGTAGGAAACTGAGAGTATGACAAGCACTTTGAGAGGAAATCAAGCTAGGGGGTAAAGAGGCAAATTTGGTTGCAGAGAGGTTGTTATTGAAGTGACAAGTAGAAAGAAAACATTTAAATAACCCCTTAAACACACGAGGGAAAGAACCCACCCAAGGCAGGAAGCTGCTGGAAGAAGCTAGGTCCAATGGCCCCAATCCAGGTAAGGGGAGGGAAGGAGAGAATCCACCCAAGGCAAGAGGCCTTAAGAAGAAGCCAGGGCCAATACCCCCAATCCAGGTAAAGGGAGGGAGGGAGAGAACCCACCCAGGCGGGAAGCCACAGGACCAGGGCCAACAGCCAGAACAGGTAGGTGGAAGGCCAGGAAGTGGGTGGAGAGGTTTGGAACAACGAAGGGAGATGAACTTGTCTTTCAGTTTGTCCTACTGTGGTGGCTTGCATGTTGCTGTGAGACTAAAGGCTGTACCACTAGTATTTAAAACACCAGCAGGTTGCCCATGGTGGACAGGTTTCTGTGGAGCTTCCAACTGAGACAGACTCGGAACAAGGAAGAGGCCATTCACTTCTCAAACAATTGGCCAGGGGAAACCTTATGAATAGCAGAGAAACACTGTCTGATACATTACTGGACAACTTTATGAATAGCCCTGAAACATTGTCCAATACAGTGTTGAAAGATGAGCTCCTCAGGTCGGAAGGCACTTAAAATACAGGTGGGAAAGAGTTGTCTCATAAGAGTAGAACCAACCTTAATCATATGGGTAATTTAAAGCTTTCAGAACCTCCACTTGTTGACATGGTACAACTCAAACTGAGGACAAATAGCTGCAAACATCCATTAATAATTGGAACATGGAATGTACAAAGTTTGAATGAAGGAAAATTGGAAGTTGTCAAAAATGAAATGGAACACATAACAATTGATATCCTAGGCATTATTGAGCTGAAATGGACTGGTTTTGGCCATTTTGAATCAGACAAACATATGATGTACTATGCTGGGAATGACAAATTGAAGAGGAATGGAGTGGCACTTATCAACACAATGAATGTTTCAAGATCTATCCTGAAGTATAATGCTGTCAATGATAAGATAATATCCATATGCCTACAAGAAAAGTCAGTTAATACTACTATTCAAATTTATACACCAACCACTGAAGCCAAAGATGATGAAACTGAAGATTTTTACCAACTTCTGCAGTCTGAAATTGACCACCATGCTATCAAATGTGTTGATTATCACTGGTGATTGGAATGCAAAAGTTGGAAACAAAGAAAAATCACCTGTAGTTGGAAAATTTGGCCTTGTTGATAGAAATAACCCTGGTGATTGCATGATAGAATTTTGTAACATCAGTGACTTATTCATTGCAAATACCTTTTTCAACAACACAAACAGCAGCTATACATGTGGATTTCATCAGATGGATTGCACAGGAATCAGACTGACTACAACTGTAGCAAGAGGTGATGGAGAAGTTCCATTTCTTCAGCCAAAACAAGGCCAGGAGCTGATTGTGGAACATACCATCAACTGCTCATATGCAAGTTCAACTTGAAGTTGAAGACAGTTAAAAGAAGTCTACAAGAGCAAAAATATGACCTTGAATATATCTTTCCTGAATTTAGAGACCATCTAAAGAATAGATTTCATGTATTGCACATCAATGACCAAAAACCAGAGGAACTGTGGGATGACATCAAGAACATCATCCGCAAAGAAAGCAAACTGTCATTAAAAAGACAGGAAAGGAAGAAAAAATCAAACTGGATGTCAGAAGAGACTCTGAAACTTGCCCTTGAATGGAGAGTAGCTAAAGCAAATGGAAGAAATGACAAGATGAAAGAGCTGAACAGAAGATTTCAAAGAGCAGCTCTAGAAAACAAAGTCAATTATTACAGTGAGGTGCGCAAAGACCTAGAGTTAGAAAACCAAAAGGGAAGAACATACTTGGCATTTCTCAAGCAGAAAGAACTGAAAAAAAAATTTAAGCCTCAAGTTGCAATACTGAAAGATTCTATGGGCAAAATATTGAATGATGCAGAAATATATAAAAAAAAAAAAGATGGAAGGAATACACAGAGTCACTGTACCAAAAAAGAACTGGTCAATGTTCATCCATTTCAGAGGTGGCATATGATCAAGAACCAATGGTACTGAAGGAAGAAGTTGAAGCTACACTGAAGAAAGTGGTGAAAAACAAGGCTCAAGGAAATGACGGAATACCCATTGTGATGTTTCAACAAACAGATGCCACACTGGAGGCACTCATTCAGTTATGCCAGGAGATTTAGAAAACAGCTATCTGACCAACTGACTGGAACAGATCCATATTTGTACCCACTCCAAAGAAAGGTGATCCCACAGAATGTGGAAATTATCTAACAATATCATTAATAACACACTCAACTAAAATCTTACTGAAGATAATTCAAAAATGGTTGCAGCAGTATATTGACAGGGAACTTCCAGAGGTGCAAACTGGATTCAGAAGAGGATGTAGAATGAGGGATATCACTGCTGATGTCAGATGGATCTTGGCTGTAAGCAAGATGTACCAGAAAGATGTTTACTTGTGTTTTATTTACTATGCAAAAGCATTCAATTGTGTGGATCATAACAAACTCTGGATAACATTGAGAAGAATGGGAATTCCAGAACATTTAACTGTACTCATGAGGCACCCGTACATAGACCAGGAGGCTGATGTTCGAACAAAACAAGGGGACACTACATGATTTAAAATCAAGAAGGGAGTAAGTGTGTCAGGGTTCTATCCTTTCCCCATACTTATTCAATCTATATGCTAAGCAAATAATCCAAGAAGCTGGACTATATGAAGAAGAACATGGCATCAGGATTGGAAGAAGAATCATTGACAACCTGTAATACACTGACGACACAACTTTGCTTGCTGAAAGTGAGGATTACTTGAAGCACTTATGATGAAGATTGAAGAATACAGTCTGCAGTATGGATTACATCTCAATATAAAGAAAACAAATATCCTCAACAACTGGACCTATAAGAAGCATCATAATAAATGGAGAAAAGATTTAAGTTGTCAAAGACTTCATATGACTTGGTTCTACAATGCCAATGGAAGCAGCAGTCAAAATATCAGACAATGTACAGCACTGGGCAAATCTGCTGCAAAATATCTCTCTCAAGGTCTGAAGACCAAAGATGTCTCCTTGAGGATTAAGTGTGCCTAACCCAAGCCATGGTATTTTCAATCATGTCCTATGCATGTGAGAGCTAGACAATGAATAAGAAAGACTGAAGAAGAGCTGATGCTTTTGAGTTGTGGTGCTGGCAAGAATGCTGAAAGTATCATAGACTACTAAAAGAACTAACAAATCTGCTCTGGAAAAAGTGCAGCCAGAATGCTCCTTGGAAGTGAGAATGACCAGACTCCATCTCACTGCCTTTAGTCATGTTGTAAGAAGAGATCATTCCCTGGAGAAGGGTATCATGCTTGGTAAGGTGAAAGGTCAATGAAACAGGACAAGGCCCTCAACAAGATGCACTGACACAATGGCTACAATGATGGGCTCAGGTATAGCTGGGATCGTGAAATTGGCACAAGACCGGGCAGGGTTTCGTTCTGCTGTGCATAAGGTCACTATGAGTCAGAGACAACTCGATGGCACCTAACAACAACAACAAACATACAAGCTAAAAAGAAAGTCTGAACTCTAGATATGATGAAAGGATGGTTAGATTTCTAAAGCAAAGATATAAAATGGGACCAGCAAACTAAGCAAAACCCTCCATGAAACCCAGTTTTGTGAAGGAAGTAAAGCCTTCAAAGAAGTTAGAAAAGGCATAAAAGAAAATAAGTGGTGTCATTAAGGCCAAAGAGATGAGTCTCAGGAAGATAGAGATGGTCAAGGCAGCCAGATCCTATAGAAAAATCAAAGAAGATGAAGATTGAGAGAAGGCCATCACAAATGACAATTATGAATCTCCTGGACAGGGGCTATAAAAAACATGTAAAAGATGTATTTGTATGTGCTATAAAAATGTGTATATATATATATATATATACACATACAATAAAGCTAACAGGGGGCAAAGTTATGAAAACTTTTTAGCCACAACCAAACACCTTAAGCCTGCAACCATGGTTGCAGGTGACACCAAGCTCAACTGGCATAACATAGTATACAAAAATATTGTTCTACATCCTACTTTAATGAGCAGTGACTGGGTTCTTAAAAACTTGTGAGAAACCATCTAAGATGCAACTATTGGTCTCTCCCCATCCAGTGCAAACAAGAGTGAAGAAAATCAAAGACACATGGAAAAAATTAATCCAAGGGACTAGTGGACCATGGGAACCTCCCTACATGACCCTGAGATGAGAACTAGATGGTGCCTGACTACCACTGCCAACCACTTGAAAAGGAATCAAAATTGGGATCTTGCACAGAGTGGGAAAAAAAATGTGGAACAAAACTCAAAATCATTTAAAAAGAAAAAAAGACCAGGTTTACTGGTCTGATATTGACTAGTAAAACCCCTGAGACTATGGTCCCTGGTCTCTCTTTGGGCCTGTAATTGAAGTCACTCCCATGGCTTAACTTTCAGCCAAATGATAGACAAGGCTATGAAATGAACTACATCAAGGAGGTACACTCCTTAAAACAATCAACCTTGGTAGATCAGAAAGGCAGCATTTGCTAAGGAGAAAGGTCAGAAGGCAGGAATGCATATGAAAGGACGACACAGGGAAAAGTAACCACAGGAAGAAAGTGGGAAGAGAGCTATTTCACTGTGGGGACTGCAATCAATTTCACAACAAAATGTGTATGAACTGTTGAATGGGAAACAAAATTGCTTTGTAAACTTTCACCCAAATCACAATAAAAAGTTTTAAAAATATAATGTAAAAGAA
>NW_006921810.1:2322036-2327448 GCF_000298275.1 Orycteropus afer afer | reverse complement strand
TATATATATATATATACACAAACACACACACACACACACAGATATGCCCTGGAAGTGCAGTGGTTAAAGTATTCAGCTGCGGATCAAAAGGTCAGAGGTTAAAACCCACAAGGCACTGCATGGGAGAAAGATGAGGCAGTCTGCTTCCATGAAGAGTTACAGCTTTGGAAACCCTATGGGGCAGTTCTCCTCTGTCTTATGAGTAGGAATTGACTCAACAGCAATGGGTTTATGTATACATACACACACACACACATATGTGTATATAAAGTAGGTTCAAAAAAGTGTCAAAAGGAAATGAGCAAGTAAGAAGAAAACAGAAGCACTATATATGGCCTATGATTTCAAAGGTACTTTTCTAAAAGATGCTTAATTAAGATTTTAAACCTGGAATATAAGAATATGGGGTTTTAAGAAACTGAAAGAATCTGGTAATTCTTTCTGATAATAAACTGTCTTTGGTGGTCACAGACCCTAATCTTTCTCAGTTCTTCTGCCCTGTTTCATCTGATTTCTTCATTACTTTTCCCAACCTCTCAACACCTTCTATTTCTAAGCTGTACTTATGAGCTTCTTTATTTTCAGTAAGAAAGAGTAATGTCTGATCACTCTTCTCTCTTTCACCTCTCATTCTCTTTTTTTCATTCACACCATAGAGGCATGACAAAAGGTAGATTTTACGAGCAAACCAAAATTTATAACCATTTCTCTTCCATGTCTTCCAAACAAGGCCATTTTCCAAAAAGTACACAGGAAGACGCTCAGCATTATTAGTCATTAGGAAAACGCAAATTAAAACACAATGAGGTATCACTTTACACCTGATGAAATTTAAAAGACTACAGACTAGGAGGTAGAGCAACTAGAACTCCCCTACACAGCTACTGAAAAGGTAAAATAATGCAACCATTTTGGAAAACAGCTTAAACAGTGAAATGTAACACACAATCTAGCCATTTTACTCCTAGGCATCCACTCAAGCGAAATGAAAGTACATGTCCATACCAACACTTGTACACGATGTTCACAGCCCTCAACTAGGAATAATCCAAATGTTCAACAACAAGTGAATGGATAAACATAGTATGGCATACTCATACAGTGCAATACTTCTCATCAATAAAAGGGAAGGAATTACTAATAGATGCAATACAGAGGAATCTCAAAATAATTATGCTGAATAGGAAAAAGAAGCCACTGGGGAAAAAAACACACACACACACTGTATTGTTCCACATATGTAAAATTTTACAAAGTGCAAACTAATCTATAATGCAGAAAGCAGATCAGTGTTTGCCCAATGGTGTGGAGGAGAAGGGTACAAGACGGATAGAAGAGAAGGGATACAAGGAAACTTTTGAGGGTGTATTATGTTAATTGTGGTGATGGTTTTGGAATATATACAAAATTTATCAAAGTATGCATATTAAACGTGTAGTTTATTGTCTGCCATACCTCAAGAAAGCTGTTTTTAAAAAGAAATTGAGGGAGTTGATAAAATATGACTATGGACTGTTATTATATAACAATATATCAATGTTAATTTTCTTTTAAAAAAAAAAGAAGAAGGTGGCCATCTGGATCCCCATAACATAAAGCTACCATAGAAATTAGGGGTGAAGGCTTCTCTCACCACCAGGCTGGGACAGACTATGGTAAATCTGGAACATCAGTCAGGAACTCTCACTGTTAGCCTATTTTTGAGAAGAATAAAAAGTGTAGTTGCCCTTTCCATCAAAGAATTCCTTGTTAAGCAGTATTTCCAAAGTACATGCCTGCCTGTATCTTTTGATGTCTAAATCTGTTTGCATTGCATAATCCTTTGGGGATACACAATTTCAGTCTCTATGTAGCTCTGTGGACTAAGGCAGACCTACAGCACTAAAAGGAAGGTGTGGAGAGCTTCTCTGGCCACTGCCAGGATTCCAGTTCTTTCCCTCTGTGATTTCTTCCTCAGCAACCACTTGGATCCCCTAAACTTTAAAAATATGTGTTTCCTTTCCAAGAACTTTTTTGCTGCTTTGTGAGTCTCACTCAGGACTAAACATTTTCCAAAACACTTTCATCCTGTAGGTATCATATCAGATGCTTCAGGAGAGTTGTCAAGAAAATGGAAAAGGTCAAAATCCCCAATTGATCTCTCTTCTGAAACCACTGAGAATAAAATCCCTCAGGTCTCCCAGCCATAGACAAGAAAGAAATAGCCAATGTAAATTTTTTCTATGACTGTATGGGTATAAATTACCAGCCTGAGTACCCATCTCTATATTCCCATCTGGTGCCAAAGACACGGCTGGCACTTAGATTAAAAATAAAGTATTCAATATGGCATCATAATTATCTTTCTAAAATTGACTTTTAAAATAATCAGGATAAATTAATCTTACTCCTAACTCCAAAAAAGCCAGATGTTTATTCTGCTTTGTATTTTTAAAACTTTAAGAGACTAAATATTCCCAAAGTGATTTCACACAGAAATATAAAATATGCTTTTCTTTACCAAAAAAAAAAAAAAAAATCCATCACCACTTCAATTTCTTCTTCAATTATATAAAGTACAGTGGAATGGTACCATCCACATATTTATAAAAATTCAAGCTACTCTTTTATATCATTTAAAACACTATAAATCTGTACTTTACATGTATACACTTTACCATGTACAATTACTATGCATATTATACATTTAAAAGTACCTATCATCTATAGGGTAAGATGTATACCATGTATACAGTTCTTGTATGGGCAATTTGAAGGATCCCTCAAGGAAAACTTTCACTATCCATGATTTTCCCTCATACACCAACTTAGGACCTCATCCCATTCACTATGAAATTCTTCACTGAACAGCAGTAGTTTTCTTCCAGAACAGGTAGTAGAAATTAGGACAAGGATTTTATGCACAGAGCAAACAAGATAAAACAGAGATAACTTTCATCATACTAGCAGAAGTGCCAGGATAAGATAGCTCCAGACCCATTCCTCTGGAACCAAAGACAGTGAGGCTTGTGCATGTCTCACTAGGTATTCCCCAACCTGCAAAACTGGTATTCCATGCAGTTGAATATTCTTCTGTGAGGTGCACCCGGTGATGATAATTTTTCTCAAGGAAACAAGATGGTGTTCTTCATGTCATGTAATAAACGAACACTGGTTTTCAGCATCATGTTTACACTAAGTCCATCCTTGTGCTTAATAAACCTCTACATTACCATACTTTGAATATCCTTTCTCCTTTAGATCTTCACTTGTTTTTATCTTTCATTATATCAATATCCTATTATCCATGAAATAAAACCATTTCACATGGCCCTCATCTCAACTATTTAATATAATCTCAAATACAAGAACATGATAATACCCACTATAATAGAACATTGTTCTGTTAGTTCCAGTTAATGCAATGAGGCAGGAAACAAAATGAGAAATTTAACTGTTTAAAAAGCAGGAGACAAAATTACATTATTTTTGTGATTATATATATGATTAATTTGTTGGTGCCAAGTATATTCTGACTCATAGTGACCCTACATAAGAGAGAGGAACTGCCACATAGGGCTTCCAAGACTGTAGACATTGGACCGCTAACCACAAGGTTGGCAGTTCAAAACCACCAGACATACCACTGAAGGAAGATGTGTGATTTACTTCTGTAAAGATTTACCACCTCAGAAATCCAGTGGAGATCACTATGAGTTGGAATCGACTCAATGGCAGGGTAATATTTATGAAACCAGACTGCCACATCTTTCTCCTGTGGAGTGGCTGGTAGGAGGAACAGTGGACCTTTTAGTTAGCAGCTGAGCCCTTAACTATTGTGCCGCCAGACCTCCTACATATATGATTATCCCAAACCCAAACCCCTTTCTGTTAGCAATTCCAACTCATAACAACTCTATATGGTTTCCAAGGCTGTACGTCTTTATGGAAGGTGACTGCCATATCTTTCTCCCATGGTGCAGATGATGGGTTTGAACTACTGACCTTTCTGGTTACCAGCCAACTGCTTTAACCACTGAGAAATCAGGGCTCAATACCTATGTTGTTGTTGTTGTTCTTGTTCTTGTTGTTGTTGTTGTTGTTATGTGCCATCGCGTCATCTCCAACTCATAGAGACCCCTCCCTGGGTTTCCGAGGCAGTATCACTACCAAAGTAGATTGCCTGATCTTCCTTCCGAGGAGTGGCTAGTGGGTTTGGACCACTAACCTTCTGGTTAGCAGTAAAGTGCCTTAGGCACTACACCACCAGAGCTCCCTCATTACATATATGATTACATTTAAAAAAAAAAAAAAGTATAGAGAAAATGAATCACCATAAAAGCTTCCAAAACTAAATAAAAAGTTCAGTTAGTAAGCTTTCTATGTACCATTAATAAGCAGTCAGGAAACAATAATGAAAAGAAGGCAGAGCAGCAGTATGAGTATTTCATCCATCCACAAATAATTCACTCAAAGTGTATTGATTTGGCCTACAGAAACATTAGCCCCACCTCGCAATGCAGCCTTAGACCACAGCTAAATTGCATACACACACACCCTTGAAAATGAGTAAATGAAAATCTGAACCTCCCAGAAATTATCTCCTTTTGGTGTGAAGTAGATTAGAATATTTACAAACAAAATAACAAAACTTATAATATCTAATACAGGAGCCTAAGGCACTTGACTGCTAACTAGAAGGCTGGCAGTTCAAACCCACAAACCACTCCTCAGAAGAAAGATTAGGTGATCTACTTCCGTAGTGATACCGCCTCAGAAACCCAAGGAGAGGTCATTGTGAGTTGGATCCAACCCAACGGCAGTGCATTAATGGCTAATGATTGCAAGCATTTCTTCAGGTGTTTGTTGGCTGCCTGAATATTCTCTTTGGTGAAGTGTCTATTCATGTCTTCTGACCATTTTTTAATTGGATTATTTGTCTTTTTGTTGTTGACATATTGGATTTTTCTATGAATTCTAGAGATAAGTTCCTTGTCAGATATGTCACTGCTGAATATTTTTTCCCAATCTGTAGGTTCTCTTTTGACTCTTTTGGAGAAGTCTTTGGAAGCACACAAACATTTCATTTTCAGAAGGTCCCATTCATCTAGTTGATCTTCTGATATTCATGCATTTTGGGTTATGCTTGACAGTCTATTTATTCCATATATTGTTGTTGTTGTTGTTGTTGTTGTTAGGTGCTGTCGAGTCACCTCCAACTCATAGCGACTCTATGCACAGCAGAATGAAACACTGCCGGATCCTGTGCCAGCTCCATGTACCCTGCTATATTTGAGCCCATCATCACAGCAACCCTGTCAATCCATCTCATTGAAGGCCTTCCCCTCTTTCATCGACCCTCCACCCTACCAAGCATGACATCCTTCTCCAAGGAATGGTCCCTTCTGACAACATGACCAAAATAGGTGAGAC
>NW_006921810.1:2318055-2319579 GCF_000298275.1 Orycteropus afer afer | reverse complement strand
TCGGAACATGGAATGTACGAAGTATGAATCTAGGAAAATTGGAAGTTGTCAAAATGAAATGGAATGCATAAAGATTGATATCTTTGACATTAGTGAACTGAAATTGACGGGTTGTGGCCATTTTGAATCAGACAACCATGTGATCTGCTATGCTGGGAATGACAGTTTGAAGAGGAATGGTGTGGCATTCATTATCACAAAGGATGTTTCAAGATCTGTCCTGAAGTACAATGTTGTCAGTGATAAGATAACATCCATACGCCTACAAGGAAGACCTGTTAATATGACTATTATTCAAATTTATGCACCAACCACCAAACCCAAAGATGAAGAAATTGAAGATTTTTATCAACTTCTGCAGTCTGAAATTGACTAAACATGCAATCAGGATGTGTTAATTACCACTGGTGATTGGAATGCCATATATTAGGGCTCCTAAATTTGCCCCTTGTTTTTCCTTGAAGAACTTTGTAGTTTTAGGTTTCACATTTCCATCTGGAGTTAGTTTTGTGTATATACAGATTTTGTTTCATTTTTCTGCAAATGGACATCCAGTTTTGCCAGCACCATTTATTAAACAGACAATCTCTTGCCCACTTAATGGATTTTGGCCCTTTGTCAAAGATCAGCTGACCATAGGTCGATGGATCTATTTCTAGGTTCTCAATTCTATTTCATTGGTCTATGTGTTTGTCATTATACCAATACCAGGAGGTTTTGACATCTGTGGCTCTATAGTAGGTTTTGAGATCCAGCAGTGTGAGACCTCCTACTCTGCTGTTCTTCAACAGTGCTTTGTTTATCTGATGTCTCTTTCTTTTCCATATAAAGTTTGTGATTAGTTTTTCCATATCATTAAAGAATGTTGATGGGATCTAGATTGGACTGCATTGAATGTATATATTGCTTTGAGAGAACTGACGTTTTCTCAGTGTTCAATCTTCCTATCCATGAGCATGGTATGTTCTTCCATTTATGTGTATCTCTTACTGTTTCTTGAAGTAGTGTTTTATAGTTTTCTTTGTACAGGTCTTTTGTGTCCCTGGTAAGATTTATTCCCAAGTATTTTATTTTTTGGGTAGCTGTTGTAAATGGGAGGAGCTCTGGTGGCACAGTGCCTAAGGCATCTGACTGCTAACCAGAAGGCTGGCAGTTCAAACCACCAGCCACTCCTTGGAAGGAAGGTTGGGCAATCTACTTCCGTAGTGATACTGCCTTGGAAATTCAAGGAGGAGTTGCTATGAGTCGGATCTGACTCGAAAGTAGTGAGTTTGGTTTTGGATTGTAAATGGTATTGATTTCCTTATTTCTTTTTCAGCAATCTCTTTGCTGGTATAGAGGAATCCAACTGATTTTTGGATGTCAATCTTGTATCCTGCCACCAGGCCAAACCTCTCCATTAGTTCCAGTATATTTTTGACTGAGTCGCTTGGGTTTTCTAGGTATAGGATCATATCATCAACAAATAGGGATAGTTTGACTTCTTCCTTACCAATCTGGATGCCTTGGATTTCCCTTTCTTGC
>NW_006921810.1:2304052-2317695 GCF_000298275.1 Orycteropus afer afer | reverse complement strand
CTATATTCATGAGGGATATTGGTCTGTAGTTTTCCTTTGAGTGATGTCTTTGCCTGGTTTTGGTATCAAGGTTATGCTTGCTCCATAAAATGAGTTAGGGAGGATTCCATCCTTTTGTATGGTTTGGAATAGTCTGAGGAGGATTGGTGTCAGTTCTTCTCTGGATGTTTGGTACAATTCTTTGGTGAAATCATCTGGGCCAGGGCTTTTTTTGTTGGTGACTTTTTTATGACTTGTTCAATTTCTTCTTTTATTATGGACCTGTTCAAATTGTCAACATCCGTCTGTGTTAGTTTAGGTAAGTGGTGTATTTCTAGAAATCTGTCCAATTCTTCCAGATTTTCAAATTTGTTGGAGTATAGTTTTTCACAGTACCCTGATATTATTCTTTTTATTTCAGTTGTTTCTGTTGTATGTCACCCATTTTGTTTCTTATTCATGTTATTTGCATGTTATCCCTCTTTCCTTTGTTAAATTTGCCCTCACTGACAGGTTCTTAAGACATTGTTGTTGTTATTGGGTGCCATCAAGTGAGTGCCTACTCAAAGCAACTCTATGTACAACAGAACAAAACACTGGCCGCTCCTGTGCCAGCTTCACAATCCTTCCTATACCTGAGCCCATCATTGCAGCCACTGTGTCAGTCCATCTCGCTGAAAGCTTTCTCCTTTTTTGTTGACCCTCCACTTGAACAACCATGATATCCTTCTCCAGAGAATAGTCCCTTCTGAGACAATGAGCAAAGTAGGTCAGATGAAGTCTGGCCTTTCTCACTTCCAAGGAGAATTCCAGCTGCACTTCCTCCAGGACAGATTTGCTAGTTCTGGCAGTTTGGGTGGCAGTCCATGATACTTTCAGTATTCTTCACCAATACCACAACTCAAAGGCATCAACTCTTCTTTGATCTTCCTTATTCATTGTCCAGCTCTCATATGCTTATGAAGTGATTGAAAATACTATGGCTTGGGTTAGGTGCATTTCATTCTTCAAGGAGACATCTTCGGTCTTCAGCACTTGAAAGAGGTCTTTTGCAGCAGATTTTCAAAGTGCAATACATAATCTGATTTCTTGACTGCTGCTTCCCTTGGTGTTGACAATGGAACCAAGTAATATGAAATCTTTGATATCTTCAATCTTTTCTCCACTTATTGTGATGCTGCTTATTGGTCCAGTTCAGAAGATTTTTGTTTTCTTATATTGAGGTGTAATCCATACTGCAGACTGTAGTTTTTAATCTTCATCAATAAGTGCTTCAAGTCATCTGCACTTTCAGCAAGCAAAATTGTGTCCTACTCCAATCCTGATGCCACACTCTTCTTCATATAGACCAGCTTCTCAGATTATGTGCTCAGCATACAGATTGTATAAGTATGGGGAAAGGATACAACCCTGACACACCCCTTTCCTGATTTTAAACCATGCAGTATCCCCTTGTTCAGTTCAAATGACAGCTTCCTGGTCTATGTAGAGGTTCCTCACCAGCACAATTAAGTCTGCAGGATTTCTCCATGTTATCCATAATTTGTTATGTTCCACACAATCGAATGCTTTTGCATAGTCAGTAAAACACAGGTTAAACATCTTCCTGGTATTCTTTGCTTTGAGCCAAGATCCATCTAACATCAGCAATGATCTCCCTCATTCCACGTCCTCTTCTGAATCCAGCTTGCACCTCTGGAAGTTCTTTGTCAATATATTGCTGCAACCATTTTTGAATTAACCTCAGCAGGATTTTACTTGTGTGTCATAATAATGATATTGTTCAATAATTTCCACATTCTGTTGGATCACCTTTATTTAAAATGAGTACAAATATGGATCTCTTCCAGTCAGTTAGCCAGGGAGCTGTCTTCCAAATTTCTTGGCATAGACGAGTGAGTGCCTCCAGTGTGTCATCCGTTTGTTGAAACATCTCAATGGGTTTTCCATCAATTCCTGGAGCCTTGTTTTTTTGCCAAGTCCTTCAGTGTAGGTTCAACTTCTTCCTTCAATATCATTGGTTCCTGACCATATGCCACCTCCTGAAATGGAAGAACATTGACCAATTCTTTTTGGTACAGTGACTCTGTGTATTCTTTTGATGTTTCTTGCATCATTCAATATTTTGCCCATAGAATCTCTCAATATTACAACTCGAGGCTTAAATTTTTTTTCTTCTGTTCTTTCAGCTTGAGAAATGCCAAGCATGTTCTTCCCTTTTGGTTTTCTAACTCCAGGTCTTTGCACATTTCAATATAATAACTGACTCTGTCTTCTCGAGCTGCTCATTGAAATCTTCTGTTCAGCTCTTTTATCTTGTCATTTCTTCCATTTGCTTTAGCTACTTTCCACTCAAGGGCTAGTTTCAGAGTCTCTTCTGACATCCATTTTAGAGTCTCTTCTGACATCCATTTTTGTCTTTTCTTCCTTTCCTGTTTTTTTTAATGACCTTTTATTTCTTCATGGATGATATTCTCAATGAACAACTCCTCTGGTTTTCAGTCACTGGTGTTCAATGCATCAAACCTATTCTTTAGATGGTCTTGTGAGGGCCCTAAAATGTCAAATTTACTTCTCAGTTCCCGGGAAAAATCATCCCTAAAAATATCTAAAAATGAGATTATCGACCATTTTTCTAAAGTTTTCTTTTTTCCCTCTAAGCTGATTTTTCCCCATGTCATGATCACACATGCAACACAACACTATCTGATGAGGCTACTAAAGCAGAACTAGGAATGCCCCCAGGCCATCTTCCCTGAACTTCTCTGAACTCCTTTTCCCCTTGTGTGGCCTATCACTTCCCCTTCTTCCTAGCTAACAAATCTCCAGTCTTGTTCACCTTCCTAGGCTGTCAAGTCTTTAAGAGGAAACTGGGCTCTTCCTCAGGTGTGGTGGTTATGTTTTTGTGTCAACTTGGGTAGGCCTGGTTGAGTGACTGGGCAGCTGGATGTAGTATTCCCATGATGAGACTGGTATTCAACTCCATGGTGGAATCTACTATGAGCAGCTGAGTAGCTGCCTTAGGGATGTGGTCTGCTTTCTGTATATAAGCAGCAGCTTTGGGAATGGTCTCTAGCTTATGGCATACTTGGACCCTGCACGTAGCCATGTCATTGTTCAGCAGCCTGCTATGCTCTGCCGACCTTGGGACTTACAACTTAAATTAATGGCCTGCTGTGTGGTTTGGTAACATTGGGACTGCGCCTTTTTACTTGTCAGCCTTGGACTTCTCAGCCTCAGCAGCCAGCAGATGTCTGAGTGAAGAAATGGGTCTAGTGTCAGTGGGCCAGGAGCAAGAGGCAGAGTTGGACCCCAAGGTTGAGGGGATTTCACCCAGCCCCTAAAGCCAGGGACTTTGAACTCAGACTTCTAGCCTCCCAGACTGTAAGAGAATAAACTCCTGTTTGTTAAGGCCATCTCATTTGTGGTATATTCTTGTCAGAGTGACAGTAGGTAACACAATTATTGCCTAGGAGATATGAGAGATCACTTCTAGGTAAACTTTCTTCAGACTTAAAAAACAACTCCTTTTTTGCATCTCTGACTATAGTTACAAAATGATGATTGCACTGTCCTAAGTCACACATCTTGCATCCATGATGGAAAAGCCAAGGGAATCTCTGAGATACTAAACTGAAACTTCAAGTCATTGAGCTGCAGCATCAAGAAATCCTGAAAACATGACCCATCAAGCCTTTTATTATGTGGGATAATAAATGTCCCTAGCGTTTAAGCTGCTTCCACTTGAATTTTGTCTCTTGTACCTAAAAACTTATAAATAATGCCCCATCTAGATGTCCAGCTAGAACTTACTTCACTTAGAACCTCTGACAATGAACATAAAAGACAAAATCAACCAATCTGTAAAAACAGAAAAGAACATGTCAGTTATTGTGAATTTAGCTCTTTACAAACGAGGTATTATTGATCATCTGGAAACTATTCTGTCTTTGGTAGAAATCACCTTTCATCTCCGTTTTTTGAAATGAGTATTTTCCCTACAAATGTGATGATTTATTTAACGTGGGGGGGGGATGCCATAGATATAGCAATCTCATTGACTTAAAAATGACAACAACCAAATCCTAATTTACTTCTCTCTGTTGAGGCCAGGCTAAGAGAAACAAGTTTAAATCAAGTAATCTAGTTCATATATAAAGATCAATTTCCTGAGAGAAAGAATTACAAAAAAAAAAAAAAAGATTCTCCACGGACAGTGTGGAATCTCCTTGATGAAAGTCTTTAAAAATACATTATTCATATAGCTGTGAAACCTTAGGAGCTATATTTGAATTATACGACAGTTCAAGATCTCTGCTAGTACTATCTAAGAAGAAAATTTATCTCCTTTCTAAACAGAATTTAGAAAGGCATGTAAGTATTAAAATAAAAGAGAAGTTAAATTTCTTAATCCCAAACAAAGGGACAGTCATATTTATTATGTACCTATGCAAACCAATTTTCCTAGCAAATTCAGTTCATTACTCTGGGGGACAAAAAGGCAAACAGCAAGCAGTATCATGATAAATGGAGAAAAGACTGAAGTTGTCAAAGATTTCATATTACTCAGATCCACAATCAACAGCAATGGAAGCAGCAGTTAAGAAATCAGACAGTGTACTGCACTGGGCAAATCTGCTGCAAAAGAGCTCTTTAAAGTGCTGAAGAACAAAGATGTCTCCTTAAAGACTAAGGTGCGCCTAACCCAAGCCATGGTATTTTCAATCACTTCATATGCATGTGAGAGCTGGACAACGAATAAGAAAGACCAAAGAAGAGTGGATGCTTTTGAATTGTGGCGTTGGCAAAGGATACTGAAAGTACCATGGACTGACAGAAGAACTAATAAATCTATCCTGGAGGAAATGCAGCCAGAATGCTCCTTGGAAGCAAGAATGGCCAGACTTTGTCTTACCTACTTTGGTCATGTAGGCAGAAGGGCCCATTCCCTGGAGAAAGATAATCATGCTTGGTAAAGTGGAGAGCCAACAAAAAAGGAGAAGGCTCTTAACAACATGGACTGACACAATGGCTGCAATGATGGCCTCAGGTGTAGCAAGGATTGTGAGGCTGGCACAGGACCAGGTCGTGTTTCATTCTGTTGTACAAAGAGTCGCTATGAGTCAGAGATGACTCAACGGCACCTAACAACAACATGATCAAAGATCCTACTATGTCTCAATTTCCATAAAATCCTTAAGAGATTTATTTGTCCAGAAAATACTCAGTGACTAATTTAACTGAAAGTTAATTTATTTCATTAAAAAGAGAAATGAAAGTACTTGTTAGATTTATTTTAATGGTATATACTTATCAGAATAAAACAGTTTCTGCCCTGTGGCAATTTCATAACTATAATAATATTTCTAAAAACATTAACTTTCATATTTAAAAACTTTAGTGTCCAAAAGTAATGCTGAATAACTGCTGTCCTATTAAAAATACAATTGGACAAACCCATGTTCACAACAGCAGAAAGGTGGAAACAACCTAAGTACCCATCAATAGATGAATGGATAAACAAACTATGGTACATGCACACAGTGGAATACTACACAACATTAAAGAATAATGATGAATCTGTAAGAAACCTCATAACATGGATGAACCTATTATTATGCTGAGTGAAATTAGTCAACCACAAAAGGAAATTAATGTATAAGACTACTACTGTAAAAAGTAAGAAAAGGTTTACATACAGAAGGAATTATTCTTTGAAAGTTAGCAGGGGAATGGAGGGTAAATGACTAACTAGAGGGTAGACAGTTACTAACTTGGGTGAAGGGAAAGGCAATATACAATGAGGGATACGTCATTGTACTCAAAGTGGTCATGGCAGTAGAAGACACAGAGAACAGCACCAGAATTAAGGGCCACAGGTCTTAAAAGCTTAAGTAGCCATCTAGATGCAACAATGGGTCTCTCCTCATCAGGAGCAAACAAGAAAGAAGAAAACTGAAGACATGGAAACAATTAGTCCAAGGGACTAGTGGACCATGTGAACCTCAGCCTATGTGACCAATAGACCAGAAGAACTAAATGGTGACTGGTGCAAAAACGGCAAGGAGGTCATATGTTCTGACCTCCTAGAACCCCACAAGAGGAAGGCAGGATTACCAGCAGTAACCCAAGGCCTATTCCTGCCAGGCCAGTCATGCTGCCTCCCTCCAGCCCTTTCTCCAACCGTTCCTCCCAGAGCACCCATCAGCTCTCTCCTGGGTTCGATAATTCGCTGCAGTAGCCACACAGAACTCACAGATTATGAGGTTTTTATTAGGGAAGCACCAGGCTACAATTTGAGTTCAGGAAAAATGCTGTCTCTCTTCCAGCCCACCGTCCCTCAGCCAACAGTCTCTCACAATCTCTTTCCCAACAGTGCTGGTCCCTCGGTATCTCACTCAGCAATGCGTGTCTCTTGAGTCTCTTTCAGCAGCACATGTCTCTTTCAGGGGCGCATGTCTCTTCCAGCAGAAGGTCTTCCTCAACCAGCAGTCAGAGCGAGTTCTGCTTCCAGGAGGCCTCCCTTTTGAGCCCAGCAGGGTGGTCAAACTAGCCAATTATAGCATCAGAACTCTAAGCACCTGAGAGAGAGTGAGCACCTCCCAGGACACTGTTTTGTGCCACTCCCAACAGAAATACTCCAGGTGGACACCTTCAGCAATCAGGAGCTCCTCAGTTGCTCATAGCAAATCCCACCTTGGAGTTTACAAAGACTTATGGGTAGAAAAGCCACACAAAGTAATTTACTACACTGCAGCTGGTTACCACTGTCAACCACTAAGAAACAGATCAGTGCAGGAGATACTGGATAGTGTGGGAAAACAATGTGCAACAAAGCTCAAAATCATTTAAAAAAAAAAAAACACAGGCTTACTGGTCTGACAGAGCCTGGTGAAACCCCCAAGACCATGGCCGCTAGTTAGCCTTTAGGCCTGGAACTGAACTCACTCCCACAGCTTCCAGCCAAACAACAGACACGTGTATAGGGTCAACATTTACACCAGGTAGATACACTCCTTAGAAAAATCAATCGTGGGTGAACAGAAGGACTGTAGCTGCACAGAGATAGCTCAGGGGGCAGGAATGCCTAAGAAGGATATAGGGAAGAGGTAACTACAGGGAGGAAGTGGAAAGAGAGCTGTAACATTGTGGGGATGGCAGTCAATGTCATGAAACAAAATGTGGATGGAATGCTGTATGGAAAACGAATTTGCTCTGTAAACTTTCACCCAAATCACAATAAAAATTTTGGGAAAAAAAAAAAAAAAGAGTTAAAGGCCACAAAAAAAGAATGTATATTATTGTATATACACTCCTGCAATAACAGTAGTAACAGTAATTTATGAGTGGATACATAGACACTCAAGCTGAACAGAGGTGGTGTAGTGTAGTAAATTACTTAGTATGGCTTTTCTACACATAAGTCATTGTAAATTCAGTGGTGGAATGAGCAACTGAGGAGCCCCTGATTGTAAATGTTATCCACCTGGGTTATTTCTGCTGGGCGTGGCACAATGCAATGTTATGGGAGGTTCTCTCTCAGGTGCTTAGAGTTCTGATGCTATGATTGGCTAGTTTAGCCACTCTGCCAAGCTCAAAAGGAGGCCTCCTAGAGGCAGAACCTCTCTGACTGCTGGTTGAGGAAGACGTGCTGCTGAAAGAGACACGTGTTCCGGAAAGAGACACGTGCTGCTGGGAAAGAGATGCAAGAGACATGTGCTGCTGGGAAAGAGACGCAAGAGACACGTGTTGCTGAGTAAGACACTGAGGGACATGCACTGCTGGGGGAGAGACTGTGAGAGACTTGGCTGAGAGCCGGTGGGCTGGGAGAGAGACTGAGCATTTTTCCTGAACTTGAATTGTAGCCTGGTGCTTCCCTAATAAACCCCATAATCTGTGAGTTCTGTGTGGCCACTGCGGCAAATTATCGAACCCAGGAGAGAGGTGGTGGGTGCTTTGGGAGGAACGGTTGGAGAAAGGGCTGGAGGGAGGCAGCATGTCTGGCCTTATAGGAATAGGCCTTGGGTTACTGCTGGTAATCCTGTCTTCCTCTTGTAGGGTTAGAGGAGGTTGGAACATGTGGTCTCTTTGCCCTTTTTGCAGGTGGGAAGGCAAATGGGATATTTATATGTGCTACAAATATATCCATGAATGTAGTACAGGATATAGGGAGCAAAGTTATGGAAACTTTTTAGCCATAATCAAACATCTTGAGGGACTAAGTCACTGTGCATGGGGGCTCAGGACCACAGTTTTGGGCGTCACTAAGGTCAACTGGCATAATACAGTGTACAAAAGGAATGTTGTACATACTACTTCGGTGAGTAGCAACTGGGGTCTTAAAAGCTCGTGAGTGGCCACCTAAGGTGCACTATTGGTCTCTCCCCATCCAGAGCACAGAAGAGTGAAAAAAAATCAAAGACACAAAGAAACAATTAGTCCAAAAGACTAATGGACCACATAAACCCTGAGACAAGGTCATCTCCATGACCCTGAGACAAGAAGAACTAGATGGTGCCGAACTATCATTGCTGACTGCTCTGAAAGGGGTAACATTAGGAGGTTTCAAATACAGTGGGATAAAAATGTGGAACAAAACTCAAATTATGAGACCAGGCTTACTGATCAGATGAAGACTGGTGGAACCCCCAAGACTGTTGCCTTAGATACCCTTCAAGCCAAGAACTAAACTCAACTCCCATGGCTCAACTTCCAGCCAATCAACAGACAAGCCTATAAGGTGAACAGTAATACTAAGAGGGTATTTACTCATCAGTAAAATCAACCATATGAGGTCACGAGTGAAGCATTTACCCAAAGATAGAGCAAGGAAGGTGGAAGGGGATGGAAAGGAAGGATGAAGGGAAGGAATGGGTGCAGGGCAGAAGTGGAAGGAATGCAGTTGCATTGTGGGGATTGCAGTGAATGTCAAAAAACAAAATGTGTATGGATAGCTGAATGGAAAACCAATTTCCATTGTAAACTTTCACTCAAGTCACAGTTTGGGGAAAAAAAAAAAAACACTACAATTGGTAATATTTAAGATTATTGATTCATTTTTCAGATGTAAGATATCATAGCTTCACTTTTTAAGCACAGCTTTCCATAGCACAGACTTCATCTTTATTGAAAGCCTTCCAATTGAAGCCCTGGTGGCACAACAGTTAAGCACTAGGCTGATAAACTATTGTGCTAAATTGATAGGCTGGCAATTTGAACCCACCCAAGTACCTAAGGTTTGACTACTAACCAGAAGGCTGGTGGTTCAAACCTACCAGTCACTCCCTGGAAGGAAGACTGGGCAATCTACTTCCAGAGAGATATTGCTTCAGAAATCCAAGGAAGGGTCGCTATGAGTCTAATTGACTTAAAGGCAGTGGGTTAGTGGCTACACAGAACAAAGACCTGGTGATCTGCTCTCATAAAGATAACAGCCTAGGAAACCCTATGGCACAGTTCTATGAGTCAAAATTAACTCTATTACCACCTAGCAACAATAACATAGTTCTATTAACTACAAAAAGAAAAATTATGCCTTTGTTTGTTTAAATTTTGTCTTTTAAGATTTATATTAAAAACATATTATGAAAACGCTTGGAAGATGGCAGCATAAATAATAATATCATTTTTCTGATCTTCTCCCACAAATGCAAGGAAGCAGTTCTTGGTTTTGAAGGGCTCAGAATCTGAGAGCAAAGGAAAGCAGCGGGAAACTGCAGGCAGGCAAGAATCAACGAATCTACAAGTAGCATTTGGCACGAAAATTGCTTCTCCCACCATTCCTGCCCCTCCCCGTCAGCCACACAGGCTGCTGGCTGCAGTGAGCTGGGGAAGTGGCCCAGAAAAAGAACCTATTTCCCTAACCACCACATCTCTCGCCTGTACAAAGAAACAGGACCCTAAGCTTCTGCTTGAAAATCAACAATGCAGACCTCCTTGGGAGTCCATTTAGAGTATGTCAGCATCTCCCCTACCCAAACACTGCTGGCTCAAAGCCTACTGTGAACTGCTTCAGAAGGACCACTGCAGTGAAATCTGCTCTCATAGTTAACACTACCTACTTCCTTGTGCATCCCATAGCTCAGGCCTCTGAAACCAACTTGACAGACTTCACTGACATTAATTTGGGTCTGTCTGCTCCCTCTTACAGTTGGCACTGAGGACTAATGACTGAGGCTGCTGTGTGTAAAGAAGCAAGCATCTTGAATGGAGGCTGTACACCCACAGCCAACATACTATGGGAGGGGGTCTGAGAGCAACAAGGCAGAACTCCCTGGGGATCTGGTTGAAGTGTGACTACCCCACCCTCAACCAGTAACTGTTAGCTGTTGGACTGATAAGAACTCCTGCAGAATGTTCCCCACAGTGGAGTAAAGAGGTGAGTCACTTAAGTGGAAACTGCTCCCCAAGGCACTATAGGGTCAATGGGGCTCTGAAAAGCAACAAGACATCTTCCAGAAGTCCCCAGAAGGTTAGAACCCCTTCTCTTCCTGAAACAGAGGAAATTATGCATGTGCTTCCCCTGAATGCCAGCTCAGATATAAGCAGCCCCCACAGAGCAGGGAAGGAAACCTCAGATGAAACTGAAGGGTAACACCCAGCCCTAAAGGGGGTTCACTGGATTTGGATTTTCTGAATAAAAACATGATTGCAGAAACAAAGAAGGGAAGAGAGTAACAACCATAGAGAGCAGACGTCACTCCCTGGTGGACACATTGATTCATAAATGGTATCTCACTTAAGTAGTTTGTCCTACTAGTGGACAAACTGACCACAGCATGTTCTCTGATGTGTATGGGAGATACTGAAACTTGGAAAACAAGGTCTGGAACTTTTGAATCCCATTCAACCTGGGGAAAGAGAAGTAGCCATTATAGAGAGGGAAAGGGAATAGTAAGCAAAGGCCAAAGGCTCTCCCACTTAAGATTTTCTTGCAGGAAGTAGTTTGGGCAGAAGCACCAAATACTGGAAAAAACTGAGTAAAGTAACATCCTCAAAAGTTCCAATGCCCTATCCTTTAAAAATTCACAAGATCCATAAAGAACAGGGAAACAATGATAAAAGAAATAGAAGAATATAACATTAAACAAAATTAAAGAACTAAGGGAAAACAGGCAAAAAGCTAAAAGAAATAATGAAAGCAATGCAAGAACAAAATGAGAATCTGAAAAAAAGATATTGCAACTGAAAGGGAAAATAACTGAAATGAGAAATACAACAGAAGGACTTACAAACAGATTTAATCAGGCAGAAGAAAAAATCAACAAATTAGAGGATAAGATAGTTAATATTAACAGATGCTGAAGAGCATCAAGAATGAAGGTTCACGAAGCTAAGCACAGTTTAATGGAATTGTGGGACAACAACAAGAGACTTAATATACACATCAGCATAATTCCAGAAGGAGAGGAGAAAGAAAAAGAGACAGAAAGAATATTTAAAGCAATAATGATGAAAATTTCCCCAATCTAACGAAGGATATGAATCCACAAATCCAAGAAGCTCAAGAATCCCAAATAGGATAAACCCAAACAGATATACAGCAAGATATATCATAGTTAGGCTTTCAAAAATTAAAGATAGAGAATCTTGAAAGTACTGAGAGAAGCAAATAGTCATATAAAAAGAATCCTCAATAAGACTGAATTCCCATTTCTCCTGAGAAACATTGGAGGCCAGAAAGCAATGAAATGTTATATTTAAAGTGCTAAGGGGGAAAAAAAAAAAAACCTGTCAACCAAGAATACTATACACAGTGAAATTATTCTTCAAAGATGAGGATACCATTACCAGATAAAAAGAAGGTGAGAGAGTTCATAACCACCAGACCAGCTCTACAAAAAATACAATGGGAGTGCTACAGATGGGAGGGAAAAGACACTAGACAATAATTCAAAGCTAGACAAAATATGAAAGATCCCTAACAAACGGAAATGTACAGACAAGTATAAGGACTAGTAATAAAGTATTCATGCTTCATAATTCTAAATGTTTTTATTATAATTCTAAATTATTCTCCTTCATGTTTTTTATAACAAACATATATACATATATATATACATTTAGGGAACTCTGGTAGCATAGTACCTAAGGCACTTGACTGCTAACCAGAAGGCTGGTGGTTCAAACCCACCAGCCACTTCTCGGAAGGAAGAAGGGGCAATCTACTTCTGTAGTAATACTGCCTCAGAAACCCAAGGAGGGGTCGCTATGAGTCGGATCCGACTCGACAGCACATAACAACAACAACAACATATACAGTTTTACATATACATATACATATATACACAAACACATATATGTATGTGTATATATACATGGGGGCTCTGATGGTGTAGTGCCTAAGGCATGTAACTGCCAAGCAGAAGGCTGGTGGTTCAAACCCACCTGCTACTCCTCGGAAGGAAGATTGGGCAATCTACTTCTGTAGTGATACCGCCTCGGAAACCCAAGGAGGGGTCGTTATGAATCGGATCTGACTCAACAGCAGTGAATTTGGTTTTTTGGTACATATATATGCAAACACACATATATAAAGGAGTTCTGGTGGTACAGTGCCTAAGGCACTTCTGCTAACCAGAAGGTTGGTAGTTCAGACTCACCAGCCACTCTGCAGAAGGAAGACAGGACAATCTATTTCCCTAAAGATTTTCCACCTCAGAAACCCAATGGGGGTCGATATGAGTTGGAGCCAACTCGATGGCAGTGGGTTTAGTTTTTGGCATATATATATGTATACATATATATATACAGATATATATACGTATGTGTATATGTATTCATATATATGTATGTATATATACATACATTCATAGGAGCTCTGGTGGTGTTGTGCCTAAGGCATTTGACTGCTAATCAGAAGGCAGGTGGTTCAGACTTGGCAATCTACTTCCGTAGAGATACTGCCTCAGAAACCCAAGGAGGGGTCACTATGAGTTGGATTCAACTCGGTAACAGTGAGTTTGGTTTGGTTATATATACATATATAAATCACTGCCATCAAGTTGATTACAATTCACAGCAACCTTCTAGGACAGAGTAGAACTGCCTCATAGGGTTTCTAAGGCTATAAATCTTTACAGAAATAGATTGCCTAATCTTTCTCCCATAAAGAGGCTGGTGAGTTTAAACCACCAACCCTTCCTTAGCAACTAAATGTGCTAACCACTATACCACAGAGCTCCTTAAATATATAAAAGAAAAGGATAAAATTATGTTACATGCTAAAAACAACACAATGGACTGCCATCAAGTTGGATCTGACTCATAGCGACCCTTCCTTGTGTTTCTAAGGCGGTATCACTATGGAAGTAGATTGCCCAACCTTCCTTCTGAGGAGTGGTAAATGAAATATAAACAAATAATCATTGATAACAGAAACAAAAGGGGTGGGGAAGGAATGGTAGAGAACTTCTTGTACATTACTGCAGGTGAGTTGGTACCAACTTGGTAAAGAATGTCATAAAAAAATCTCTTAAATGCAATATTCATGGTAACCACTAGAAAATATATTAAAAAATATACGCAAAAAGAGAGAGGCGGGGCAAGATGGCGGACTAGGCAGAAAGATTGCACAGACCCTCTTCAACAAAGAAAAGGGAAACCAATTAACACAGACACAGAAGATAATCTTGGATCCCTGAGCCTTGAAGGAAAGGATGCAG
>NW_006921810.1:2280822-2295207 GCF_000298275.1 Orycteropus afer afer | reverse complement strand
ACACAAAAGGAAAGGAGAATGTAACCAAAAAGTCTCACTACAATAAACTAACAAAACACAGAAGCAACCAATATTAAAGGTCAAAGACAAAGAAGGCTTAAGACAGACAAATAACAAATAACAAAATGGCAGCAGTCACTTCTTATCAGTAATTACATTGCATGTAAAGGGTTAAATGCTCTAATCAAAAGGCAGAGAGTGGTAGAATGGATTTAAAAAAAAACATGACTCAAACATAATGCTGTTTACAAGACATACACCTTAAACTCAAGGACACAAATAGGTTGAAAATGAAAGGATAGGAAAAAAAAATATTCCATACAAATAATAACCAAAGGACAGGCCAACAAACCCATGAAGAAATGTTTGCAATCATTAGCCATTAGAGAGATGCAAACCGAAGCAACCATGAAACACCATCTCGAGAACCCCAGCATTAACAGCAAAGTTCAACAAGACAGAAAATAACAAATGCTGGTGAGGATGTGGAGAGATTGGGACTCTCATAAACTGCTGGTAAAACTGTAAAAGGATACAACCACTGTGGAAATCGGTACGGCGATTCCTTAAAAACTTGGAAATAGAAATGCTATTTGACTCATTACTAGGTATATATCCTAAAGAAGTGAGAGGCAAGACACAAATAGATATATGCACAACCATGTTTACTGCAGCACTACTCACAATAGCAAAGAGGTAGAAACAACCTAAGTGGCCATCAACCGAGGAATGGATAAACAAACTGTGGCACATACAGACAACGAAATATTATGCAACCCTAAAGAGTAATGTAGAATCTGCAAAACACTACATAACATGGAGAAACTTGGAGGACATTATGCTGACTGAAATTAAGTCAATCACAGAAGCACAAATATTGTATTAGTCCACTAATGTAAAAAGTCAAAGAAAGGTTATACATTGAAGGAAACTTTCTTTGTTGGTTACCAGGAAGGGGAGGGGAGGGAAATTTCTAGATATGTTGGGGGGGGAATACACACACACACACACACACACATACACATATACATATATACATGTATATATTCACTCACTGCTGTCGAGTCGGATCCAACTCATAGAGACCCCTTGTTGGGTTTCCGAGGCAGTATCACTACGGAAGTAGATTGCCCAACCTTCCTTCTGAGGAGTGGCTGGTGGGTTTGAACTACCAGCCTTCTGGTTAGCAGTCAAATGCCTAAGGCACTATGCCACCAGAGTTCCTATATATGTATGTGTGTTTGTGTGTGTGTGTGTATATATATATATATATATATATATATATATATATATATATATTATTAGTGGTTACCAGGGGTAGGAAGGAGGAGAAAAGGGGAAGCTTTTGTTTGGGATGGCATTGATAGGTGGTAGAATATTTTAGAAAAGGATAGCAATAATGCTGGCACAACATGAAAAATGTAATCAACGTCCCCGAGATATAAATGTAGTAGTTGTTATGTTGGCAAATGTTTTGTTGTATATGTTTTCACCACAATGAAAGTAAATAATCATACTCATAATTAAAGGACAGCTGGGGTGGCAATATTAATAGGAGACAAAGTAGACTTTACGACAAACTTTGTCAGAAGAGATAAAGATGAATATTATACAGTTATAAAAAGGTCAACTAATCAAGAAGATTTAACAATTACAAATACATATGCATCCCACACTGAGGATGTGCACCTAAATATAAAAGCAAACGCTGAAAGAATTGAAGGGAGAACGAGATAGTACTACAGTAATAGTTGAAGACTTCAATACACCACATTTAGTAATCGACAGAACATCTAGAAGGAAAATCAAACAGGAAAGATAGGACCTGAATGACACTATAAATCAATTAGACTTAACAGACATAAATAGACCACTCCACAAAAAAACAGCATAATATACATTCTACTACAGTGTACATGGCTCATTCTCCAGGGCAGACCAAAGTTTAGGTCACAGGGAAAGTCTTGATAAATTGTAAAAGATTTAAATCATAAAAGGTATTTTCTCCGACCACAACAGAGTAAAGGTAGAAATCAGTAACAGAAAAAACCTGGAAAATACACAAATACATGGAAATTCAACAACACATTATTAAATTACCTATGACTCAAGGAAGAAATCAAACAAGAAATTACAAACTACTTAGACTCAAATGAAAATAAAAGCATAACCTACCAAAACTTATGAAATGTAACAAATACAGTACTCAGAGGGAAACTACAGCAATAAATACCTACATTAAAAAAAAAAGAAAGATCTCAAATTAAAAGCCTAACTTGACAACTCCATGAACTAGAAAGAGAAGAGAAATCTACCAAAGACAGGCAATAACAAAATCACAGAAGATATATATAAAATTGAAATAAGAAAAATAGAGAGACTCCATAGAACGAGAGGTTCTTTGAAAAGATCAATGGAATTGACAATCCTTTACCTAGACTGACAAAGAAACAATGTGAAAAAACAAAATAAAAAATGAAATAGGTGATATTATAACTGACCCAATAGAAATAAAGAGATGACAGAATATTATGAGCAATTGTATGATAACAAACTAGATACTCTAGATGCAATAGACAAATTCTTAGAAGCACACACTCTACTCAAAATGACTCAAGAGGAAGTAGAAAATCCCAACAGACTAATAACAAATGAAGAGTCTGAATCAGCCTAGAAAATCCCAACAGACTAATAACAAATGAAGAGTCTGAATCAGCCACCCCCTACCCTTGCAAAACAAAAAAAAAAAAGTCCTGGACCAAATGGCTTCACTGGGGAATTCTACCAAACATTTGGGAAAAAAATGACACCAATATTATTTAAATTCTTCCAAAAGATAGAAAAGGAAGGAATACTCTCTAATTAATTCTATGAAGCAAAAATTACCCTGATAGCCAAATCAGACAAAAACATCATTAAAAAAAAAAAAAAGTACAGGCCAATATCTCTTATGAATACAGATGCAAAAATCCTCAACAAAATATAAGCAAACAGAATCCAATAGCATATTAAAAGAGTCATACACAATGACTAAATGAGATCTATTCCAGGAATGCAGAGATGGTTCAACATTAGAAAATCAATCAACATAATATACCACATTAACAGAAAAAAGGAAAGAAACCACATGATCACCTCTATGGATGCAAGAGGCTGTCATCCAAACAGAAGGGGATACTACATATTTACAATCAGGAAGGGTGTACATCAAGGTTGTATCCTTTCACCATACTTATTCAACTTATATACTAAGCAAATACTACAAGCTGGACTATATAAAGAACATGGCATCAGGATTGAAGGAAAACTTATTAGCAATATGCAGATGATACAATCTTGCTTACTGAAAGTAAAGATGACCTCAAGTACTTACTGATGAAGATAAACAGTACAGTCTTCAGTATGGATTACACCTCAATGTAAACAAAACAAAAGTCCTCACAACTGGCCCAATAAGCAACATCATGATAAATGGAGAAAAGATTGAAGTTATCAAGGATTTCATTTCACTTGGATCCACAAATCAACACCCATGGAAGCAGCAGTCAAGAAATCAAACATCGTACTCCACTGGGCAAATCTACTGCAAAAGACCTCTTCAAAATGTTAAGGAGCAAAGATGTCACTCTGAAGAGTAATGTGCAACTGACCCAAGCCACGGTATTTGCAATAGCCTCATATGCATGTGAAAGCTGGACAATGAATAAGGAAGTGAAGAATAGTTGATGAGTTGGAAATGCAGTGTTTGCAAAGAATACTGAAAATACCTTAGAATGCCATAATACTGAAGAAATCTGTCCTAGAAGTAGCACAGCCAGAATGCTCCTTGTAAGCAAGAATAGCCAAACCTCATCTCACCTACTTTGGTCATGTTGTCAGAAGGGAGCAATCCCTAGAGAAGGATATCATGCTTGGTGAAGTAGAGGATCAGCGAAAAAAGGTAAGAGCCTCAATGAGATGGAATGACACAGCAGCTACAATGATGAGCTCAAGCACAGCAAGGATGGTGAGAATGGCACGAGACTGGCAATGTTTTGTTCTGTTGTACACAGGGTCACTGTGAGTCATAGCCAACACACTGGTACCTACCAACAACAGCAACAACATGAGTGCAGAAAAGGCATTTGAAAAATGCAACATCTTTTCTTGATGAAAACCCTAAAGAAGATGGGAAAAGGAGGAAAATTCCTCAGAATTATTCAGGGTACGTATAAAAAGCCAACAGTCAACATTATACTTAATGGAGAAAGACTGAGAGTTTTTCTTTTGAAATCAGGAAAAAGACAAGGATGCCCACTCTCACCACTTCTATTCAACATTGTATTAGAAGTCCTAGCCAGAGCAGTAAGATAAGAAAAAGAAATAAAAAGTATCTAAATTGGAAAATAACTAAATTTACTTCAATTAGAAGATTATATGATCCTATATACACAAAATCCCAAAGAGTCCACAGAAAATTTCTAAAGCTACTAGAAGAATTTCCCGAAGTTGCAGGGTATAAGGTTAATAAAGAAAAATCAGTTGGGTTTCTATACACCAGCAATGAAACATCTGAAATGGAAGTTAGAGATACAATTCTAGTTACAATAGCATCTAAGAATATTAATACCTAGGAATAAATCTAACCAGTGACATGAAGGACTTACACAATGAAACTATAAAACATTGCTGAACGAGAATAAAAAAGACTTAAATAAATGGAAAGATGTTCCACGTTCATGGAATGTAAGATTTAATGTTGTTAAGACGCCATGTTGTCAGAAGGGACCAATTTCTGGAGAAGGATATCATGCTTGGTAAATAGAGGGTCACCTCAATGAGGTGGTTTGACACAGCAGCTGTGACCATGGGCTCAAGTATGGCAATGATTGTGAGGATGGCACAGAACCAAGCAGTGTTTCATTCTGTTGTACATATAGTCACTATGAGTAGTAGCTGACTTGATAGCACCTCTGGAAGCATAGTGCCTAAGGCACTTGACTGCTAACCAGAAGGCTAGAGGTTCAAACCCACCAGCCACTCCTCGGAAGGAAGGTTGGGCAATCTACTTCCGTAGTGATACTGCCTCGGAAACCCAAGGAGGGGTCACTATGAGTCGGGTCTGACTCGACAGCATATAACAACAAACAACAATAACAGGAATGGAAGAGAGGGAGAAAGGAGGGATTATTGCTTATGATGTACTCTATTTGGGTTCAAAGTGATGGAAAAAGTACATCGATTTAGAGTTGCAGAGTTGATTAATGTAATCACTGTGAACAATATGTACACCTATTGAAAGTTGAACTGCCAAAAATTGTGTGATAGATACATTTACAACAGTGAGCAAAAAAAAAGAAAAAGAAAAAGAATACCTACTGAGGCTACTTATACACAACCAAACACCTCATGGGATTTGGTTACCTGGTTTCGATGCTCAGGGTCATGATTTCATGAGATATCAGAGTTAATTGTCTACTAACTTGTTTAGTACTTCTACTCTATGTCCTAGTTCATTGCATAGCGTCTGGAGTCTTAAAAGCTTGCAAGCAGCCATCCAAGGCACAACAATCGGTTTCTATTCACCTGGAACAACAGAGGAAGAAGGACACTCAGGAAGAAGAGGATATAGAATGTGTGGCTAATTGCTTCCCTAAAAAACTGCCTCCTTTGCTATGAGACCAGAAGAAATGGATGTTGGGTGCCCTGCTACTATTACTGAACATTTTCATCAAAGATCCCATGGAAGAATCCTGATCAAAAGGAGCAAAATGCAGATCAGAATTTCAAATTCTCATTTTGTTTTTCAAAAATCTCATTTTGTGACACTGATTATATTCTTCAAATTGTGCAACCATTCTCACCCTCCTTTTCTGAGTTATTCCTCCCCCACTAACATAAATCACTGCCCCCTCCTACCTAATATTTCAAATTGCTGTCTTCAATTTGACCCCATATAAATAATTCTTAAAAGAGCACAATGCTCAAGGCAAACATTTTTTACTAGTTAAGCTAAACTATTGCTTGGTTTACTAGTTACGCTAAACTATTGCTTGGTTTAGGGGACATTTTTGCTTTAAGTTTTAAAGGTTATCTCAGGGCAATAGTTTCAGGAGTTCATTCACCCTCCATGACTCCAGAAAGTCTAGAGTCTACAAGTATTTTAAGTTCTACATTTTATCACTTGTGATCCAGATTCTTCTATAGAATCATTGATGTAAATGTTCAGTAATGGTCACCAGGCACAGTACAGTTCTGGTCTCATGGCAAAGGAAGCAGTTGTTCATGAAGGCAATCAGCGACACCTTCTCTTTCCTCCTCCTGTTCTTGACTTTCCTTCTTCCTCTTTTGCTCCAGACAAATAGAGACCAATTGTTGTCTCCTTGTAATTTCTTTTCCTTTCTTTTTTTCAAACTGCAGGAGTTTCTCAGGTAATTAATATAAGAGCCTCCTACCAAAGATTCCAGCATAGAGTTTTTAGAAGCAGTATCTTTTGTCACAGACACAATAGTCAGAGACACACAAGAAACCCAAGTCCCACTAAGCATCACAAGAAGACAAGGCCATGTCCTCCTAACAATGCAATCAGCACTTTATTGCCCCAACATATGGGATTTTTAGAGCTTTAACCTGAAAGTGATAGCACAAGCTTTAAAGTCAAAGTCAGATAGTTCTAAGTCTGAACCTCAGTTTCAAATCCTAGTTCCACCACCTATGAGCTGTGAGAGACCTTGGACAAATTACTTAACCTCTCTGTGCTTTAATTTCCACGTCTATAAAATGGGAATAACATAAGACCTACCTCATAAACTGTTATAAAAATTAATACCAGATAATATATATAAAGTATTGAGAACAGTGCCAGGCATATCACACATACTCAATAGAAGCCACTATTTTCATTACTGCTATTAAAAGTGGTAGTTTATTTCTCTTTGATCCAAAAAATCTCACTTCTAGGCAATCACCCTGGAGAAATAATCTAAAACACAGGAGAAGCACAAAAATATTTATTGCAATGTTATTTCAAATGGAAAAAAGTTAAAGAAACCTAAATGGCCATCAATAAGGAAGCAGTTGGCTAATTTATCAAGTATATTTTAGTAAAATATAATTTTATCACTAAAAAAAATATTAGAAATATAATAAAGAATTTTGGGGCAAACAGTATGTTTATAGGCTTATACAAAGTAGAAACAAATCAAGCTATAAAACTTTATGTACATTGTTATAACTATGTGAAATCATATGTAAAATGCTTATTTAAAAAAGAAGTACTGGTATAAGGATAAACATACAGACCAATCACACAGAATTGAGAATCCAGAAATAAACCTATATACATCTATGGCCAATTGATTTTTGACAAGGATGCCAAATCCATCCATTCACTGGGGGAAAAAATAGTCTTTTCCACAAAGGGCACTAGGACAACTGGATCTCCACATGCAAAAGAATGAAATTTAAACCATACCCCACACCAAACACAAAAATTAATTCAAAATGGATCAATGACCTAAAACTGAAAAACTCAGAAGAAAACATAGGGATAAAGCTTTAAGCAATGGATTCTTTGATATGACACCAAACGCATGAGCAAGAACAGACTGAACTTCACCAAAATTAAAAAGTTTGTGTAACAAGAGACATTATCAAGAATAAAAAGAAAGCCTGCTGAATGAGAGAAAGTATTTGAAAACTATATAAGTGATATGAGTTTAACATCTAAAATATAGTCTAAAAATCTCTTAAAACTCAACAACAAAAAAGACTAACTCAATTTACATATGGGCAAAAGCCTTGAATAAACATTTCTACAAAGAAGATAAATGACAAGGTGCTCACATCATTAGTCATTAGGGAAATGCGAATCAAAAGAACAATGAGATTCTACTTCACAGCCACTAGGATAGCTATTTTCCAAAAAGTGGAAAATAAGTATTAGTGAGGATATGAAGAAATTGAACACTCATTTATTGCAGTAGGAATGCAAAATAGTGCAACCACTATAGAAAATAGTTTGGTGGTTCCTTAAAAAGTTAAACATGAAATTTCCATTTAAAAAAAAAAAACAGTTCCATCAAGTCATTCTCACTCATGGTGACCTCAATGTGTGTAACAGTAGAACTGAGATCCACAGAGCTTTCGATGACTGATTTTTTAGAAGTAGATCATCAGGCCATTCTTCCAAGGTGTCTCTGGGTAGACAAAACTCCACGCTTTCAGTTAGCAGCCAAGCTGTTAACCATTTGCATCAACCAGGAACTCCAGAATCACCATAAATCCAGCAATTCTACTCTTATGTATATAACCAAAGGAATCAAATTGAAAGCAGCAACTAAAACAAACACATACAGGCCAATGTTCAATGCATCATTATATACAATAGCCAAAAGGTAGAAACAACAGATGAATGGATAAACAAAACATGGTATTACACACAATACTGTATTATTACCCAGAAAGAGAAATGAAGTCCTTATACATGCCACACACATAGATAAGCCTTGAAAACATACTCGGTGAAATAAATCAATAAGAACAAATACTATATAATCTCACATATGTGAAATATCTAAAGTAGGCAAAAAAAAAAAAAAAAACTATTAAGATAAAAGATCAATGATTATCAGGGGCTAGGGAAGGGGACATGAGGAGTTCAGGGGAAAAAAAAAAAAAAGATCAGCAAGGAACACACCGAAATCATATAGTGGATGTGATAGGGTAATGAGATCCGGAGTGCCTATTTTCCTTTTCTGTGTTACCTATCATGTAGTTGTATGAACTTCATAATTTTAAAATTACTTTCTTTTTAGATATGTGTAACATGTTGCAGATTTATGTTAATATTCATTAAATAGGATTATAGAAATGATAATAAAAATTAAACTACAAAAATATATTACTGTAGTGATAAAAGTTCAAATAAGAAAATAAATGTTTCAAACATTAAACACTTAAAGTAAAAAATACTTCTTTTTTAAAAGCTGAGCCCCTACTGAATTATGGGACTATTTTACAATTGGATAGAGCACCAAGGGACCAAGGCTTCCCATTTGACCATCCTGCATGTGAGAGCTGGACAATGAATAAGGAAGACCGAAGAAGAGTTGATGCTTTTGAGTTGTGGTGCTGGCAGAGAATGCTGAAAGTACCATGGACTGCTAAAAGAACTAACAGATCTGTCCTGGAGGAAGTGCAGCCAGAATGCTCCTTGGAAGCAAGAATGCCAGACTTGTCTCACCTATTTTGGTCATGTTGTAAGAAGGGACCATTCCCTGGAGAAGGATGTCATGCTTGGTAGGGTGGAGGGTCAACGAAAGAGGGGGAGACCTTCAACGAGATGGATTGATACGGTGGCTACGATGATGGGATCAAGTATAGCAGGGATTGTGGGGCTGGCGCGGGATCGGGCAGTGTTTCGTTCTGCTGTGCATGGGGTCGCTATGAGTCGGAAACGGCTCGACGGCACTTAACAACAACAACACAACCAAGGGACCACTTACATCTGAGATTGAATGATATACAATGCTTTCAATTTAAAAATAATTGTCAGGGAAATGAAATCATTTAAGAGAACTGAAGACCTGGTCCTATTTTTTAGAAAAGCTGTATCTTATAACAAAATCTAAGTTATCCCTAGCAACAAAGTGAAACAATAATAAATATCTTCCATTTTAATAAATCAGATATATAATGTATATTTTTACTGTGTCTATTTAGTTAAGGTTTGTCAGAAACAGTGTTTTACAAAAGCTAACCTGTAACTGGTCAACCAACATTTCATGAATCCCAGATAATGTCCAAATATAAGTGAGAAAGGAAACACATCTATAGTCAAACTCAAAATTGTCTGAATTTGCCCCTCCATCCAACTGCCTTCTGGTGCCACAACAGAAACCCTGGCAGTCTTACTACCTCAAATCCACCTCTCCCTGTCTTTCAGGAATAGCCCACAGCCCTAGGGTTCATCCTCATAGCTTTGGCCCAGGCTTCCCATTTGACCATCCTACCTGACCCTCCTAGTCTTGAACAAATAAATTCTCTATATAGGCAAAGAAACAGGACTACTAAAGCATAATTTTTTTTACATTCTACCACTCAGAAATTGCTACAGAAGACAGCCTCGCCTCTTCAGCATGGCTGCAATATCAATGGTAACAACAGTTTCAACAGCACTTCCTACTCTCTTCACCAATGTACTCCCTAAACTGCAGGCCAAGGGTTCTCAACTGCGGGTCCCAGCACACTGATGTATCTTGTCCATAGTAAGCATGTCACAATTTGTAACCAATAATGTTTCAATGACCAAAACTTGTGAATTATTTATTTAAGAAAAATAAACTAGAAAGGATGCAAGTTCATTCCTATAATATCATTTCACTTGCATTAGAAATGAGAATGTAATACTGCTCAAACAATAGGAAATGCCCAGAACCCTGGGTTCACCATGGATATGTGTTACACATAAAATCTTACCTGCTTTGAGAACCACAGTAGAAAACACCTGCAAGGGGAGTAAGCAGCTGCCTCACTTCAAATTATGGCTAGCAGTTTAATTTTAAAAGCCACCTTTCTGCTCATAAGAAGCAAAGGGAGTGAGCAGAGGGACTCCAGAGACAACCAGAGACTAGAAGAGGAATATTTTAGAAACATTTGGCTCCGTCAAAATGGAGACAGCTTCTTAATAGGTTAGAGAATTTCATTTTATTGATTTTCTACTCACCATGCTGATATGTAGTTTCCTTTTAAAATAAATGCAGTAAAACCTATGAAAGCCGAACCTGTGTTAGGTAGAAACCTATCAAAGAAGTAAAACCAAAATATTTTCCACTAGAAAGAACAATAGAAAAGTAGTAAGACTGTACCCTGTCAACAGCAGAAAACTTGCAAGACCAGAAAAACAAGGCAGTTCCATCAAGTCCCAGCTCTCACAGGTTTCACTGTATACCAACTCTCCATTTAGTATTAGGTTCCAAAGACCTGGTTGTTATGCAAAAATCAGCATTATACAAAACAGAGAATGACTACATTAGTTTACAAAATGGAAAGTGATTATATCATTATATAACTGTCAAACCACTGAGAATTATGACCTAAGCAAGTTGACACATAATCTTAACCATCACAGTCAATGTTATGCCTGCCTTGCACCCCAGCATTCAATACTGCCAGATGCATGTTGTTAATTGCAAAGTAGTTGGATACCAGATTTTTTACTATTTGTTGTAAATGGGAAATGTCCGACAACACAATAGTCAATAAATGGGGAAACCAAAAAACAAAACCCACTGCCATCGAGTTGATTCTGACTCACAGAGACCCCCATTGGGCTTCTAAGACAGTAAATCATTACAGAAGTAGATTGCTCCATCTTCCTTCTGCGGACGACTTGGGTTTGAACTGCCAATCTTCTGGTTAGCAGTCAAATGCCTTAGGCACTGAGCCACCAGAACTCTTTAAATGAGGAGTAGGTGTATACTTAAGTGAGAAAAGTTAATCTAAAAAATAATACTATGTATATCAAAATACAGAAGGTATTCAAATATGAAAAATAAATGACTGAAATTGGGAAAGCCTTCTCTAAACAAATGAGGCTATTTGCCTTTCCCAATTAGGCATACATTTTCCTTTCTCCACACTTTTTCACACTTTTTCTCTCATCTGTAATTACATCTCCCCCTCCTTCCTTGACCCAGTCAGTCTCTGTCTACTAAAATGCTAGGATACAATCAAGTGCCAGTTCTTCTTCAAAACTATGCAAGATTCCCCCAAGCTCACTTAGTCAGGCCACCACACTCTCATCAGTAGTTCAACCACATCTTGAAGGTTTACTACTTTAAAAAAAAAAAAAAAGCTTCTCTCTCCAACTAGATGGATTTCTCCCTGAGGGCAGAGAATGCACTGATTCATCTTTGGGTATCACACAGACCATAACATCCATCAAGTCTTTGTACGTCTTTGTATACGACAGACTATGTATAAAATGTTGGCTTAATTGAACGGAATTTCTTATCGAAGATGCAACAAGGTCAGTATTCAGGATCTTACTTTCAGTTACAAAGACATTCCTAAGCACATTCCTAAGAAAGGGGTCTCAGTGAACAAAAAAAAACTTTTTTTTCTTTTTGCAGGAATTTTAATGTGTCATTTTAAACTAAAATAATCTGAATTTTTCTTCAACCATAAGGCATTTATCCACACTAAATCTAAAGGCTTTTTGTACACCAATGATGTGGGAGTCAAACATTTACTAACAGCAACTATAATGTCTCAAAAGCAGATCATTCACTGTGCCACTCATAATTTATTTATTCAGTACTATATCTTATTTCAGAAAGGATCTAATGAAATTTACATAAATACATATGCTACAACAAGACAAAATGACATATATAAAAGGTGAAAGAGAAAAATGGGACACAGAAAAATTGAATGTAGGAAAAATAAGCTGTCCTGGGAGTGAGATTCATACACCAAATGAAGGCATGCCATCAAATTATGCACATTTGTTAGAGGTAGGTCAGGGATTTGGCTCTAACACTTCTCAAACCAAAAAACCAAACTCACTGCCATCGAGTCGGATCCGACTCATTGAGACCCCTCCTTGGGTTGCTGAGGCAGTATCACTATGAAAATAGATTGCCCAACCTTCCTTCCAAGGAATGGCTGGTGGGTTTGAACCGCCAGCCTTCTGGTTAGCAGTCAAGTGGCTTAGGCACTGCACCACCAGAGCTCACTTCTCACACCCAGTAAACACTAGGTGGCTCAATCAGTTGCATGATTCAGCATCCTTATGGTAAAAACAATAAAGCTATCAGAGAACTATTTCTCCCTTGGTCCTCATAAAGAGGACATGATATAATGTAACGCATAAAAGCCTCAACAACATCCTTGCAGTTGATTTGTCAAAGAGCATTGGAAGACTATTCTTCATAACAATTTTCACAAGTTAATCTTCACAAGTTACACACAAGTCAATAAATGCAAATAACAGGAAGGAGGGCAGAAGGAACAAGGAAGGAGTCCAAGTACACACTTCCTTACAGGTCTAGATTTATCAGAAATAGATTTCATTCTATCTAGACTAGCCTGGAATCCAAAGGCTTCAATGCATCCACTGATCTTTGAAATTATAAACAAAATTTAATATGCATGTCCATTTTTTCTGGGGAATATGTCTATAGTTTCATATTATTCTCAAAGAGAAGCATGCCCCAAGGAAAGTTAAGAACCACTGATCTAAAGAACTAGATTGTATGTATGTCCTTCAGACAACCCTCCATAAACAGTTTCCTTTTGAGCTTTTAAGAAGTATTGAGCCTTAAGATTCAATACTGAGAAGCATTTAAAATACAGCTTCTCTACAATGTACATTGTGGAGCTCTAAGCTTTAAGAATTGGCCAAGCTGTGTATTAGCTGTCAAGATATATGACCTTAATACAGTAATGCCCATAAGCATATACAGCACATAACAATCCATTCTTCTAGATAGGTTTCGGCAAAGTTGCTGCAAAAGATTGGTGCAATTTCTTCCAGCTAGTTTAAAAAGTAAAAAATTCACCTTTTATCTGTGGATAAAAAGTACAGATAAGCACAAAAACAACCAATTTCCTAGATAATATTTTTTGAACTTTAAAAATTATAATCTTTCCATATCAACTGACAATCTGAAGTTATTTTTTGTTGTTGCTGTTATTTTACCTTTTTGTTGTTTTAAATTTGTTATACAACAACACAGTCACTTCCATAGCTTTATACACACACAGTCATCCATCCACCCATATGATGGTAGTTAGATTGTCTCAAGGCCTAAGGCCATTAATTGAGGAAGCTGGCCTATAGAACCACCAACACAAGGCTCTTTAAGATGTCATCATCTAGAAAAAATCATGGACATCCAGTGGCTGTTCTTCAACATAGACTAGTCCAAAGAACTATCTTTGTCAAAGAATCCACAGTTGAATAGAATCAAGAAATTAACACACACTAACCCAAATCATAAGAGGCTAATGTACAAATGTGATAGCTGGAGCTGCATGTCAATTTGGCTGGACCACAATTCTGTGTGGTTTAAGCAATTGTGATGTGGTTATTCCCATGATGGGATCAGATGAATGTTCTGAGTAGCCAATCCATTGAATGGAAGTTTCCCTAGGGGTATGGCCTGCTTCCAGTATATTTATGGACATCCTGGGAAAAGAGATACTCTTCTGTGGATCGGGATTCTGTTGTGCTGCCTTCAACTGTCTGTGAACGAACAATCCACCATTCAGCCTGGAGATCTTGGATTTGTCATTCATTGGAGTCAACAGCCAGTATACTGCCTGCCAACCTTGAGCTCCTCAGCCCCTGCAGCTGTGGGAGTCAGGAAGAGCCTCCAGCTTGACGTTTGATCCAAGAAC
>NW_006921810.1:2271671-2280707 GCF_000298275.1 Orycteropus afer afer | reverse complement strand
TTTATTAATTAAACATAGATAATATTTCTTTTCATTAATAAGAAAATTTCCACTTGAAGCCAGGATAATACTTTCCCAGTGCCAGGATACCTGGAATCCTGAATTAATAATCAGAAATGCACCAGAAGTTAGAACAATAACAGATTAAAAGTTTTGGGGATAGTTAATGAATTATCCCTGCCCAACATACACCTCTTTCAGTGATCAAAGTTGTGATGTCTGTATGTACAATCTCTCTTGGACACTGTTCAGATTTCTAGCTCTCTGAGCTTTCTTCTTTCATGTACTTTTCTCCCTTAAGTCCTTAAATAGAGTTAATACAACTGATGAGAGTGTACCTTATATGCATTATTATCCCAATTTTTCAGATAAAGAAATTCCTAGATTAAACATGATTAAGCAATGTGTCCAAGGTCATACAGCTAGTATAAGGTAAACCAGATTTTTTTTCCTGGGCTGCCCACCTCTTAGTCTGAAATATCCCTCCCCTGTGTTCTCATAAAGGACCTCTTGTGGTACAGTGATTAAGGTTCTGGGCTACTAACAAAAAGGTCGGAGGTTCAAGTGCCCCAGCCACTTCATGGAAGAAAGATGAGGCAATTGGCTTCCATAAAGATTTACAGCCTTGGAAACCCTATAGGGGTTGCTGTAAGTCAGAATCAACTCAATGGCAGTAAGCATTTATTTGTATGTTCCCATAACACCCTAAACATACCATGACTGTAATTTTTTATATCCAGGTCTTGTCTCTATTACTAGAGTGAAATTTTTCAAAAATGAAGGTCATATCTCATTCATCCTTATATCCCCAGAGTGCTATCTATCTAGGTAAGTGTGCAAACTAATTTTCCAAAGGTTTAATATAAAGATCACCACAGGACTAATGGACCGTGTCAACCACAGTTTTCACTACCCTGAGACCAGAAGAGCTAGATGGTGCCCAGCTGCCACTACCGACTGCTCTCCTTAGATCCCAGTATAAGGTCCTAGACAGAGAGAGGGGGAATAAAATGTAGAACAAAATTCAAAATAAAAAAGAGACCAGGCTTACTGCTCTGATAGAGACTGGTGGAAACCACAAAACTGTGGCCCTTAGACACCCTTCAAGCCTGGAACAGAACCCACCCCCAAGGGTCAACATTCAGCCAAACAATAGGCAGCCTTATAAAGTAAATGGTAACACCAGAGAGGAATGTACTCCTCAGTACAATCAAACATCCAAGACCAAAAGGGCACAGCACTTGCCCAAAACAAAGCTCAGAAAGCATGAAGAAGCAAGCAAGAAGGATGAATGGAAACCGGGAAACCAGGGAAGAAGTGGGAAGAGTGCTGTTAATGTAAAGTGACTCCAACAAATATCACGAAATAAAATGTGTATATATTGTCGAATGGAAACTAATCTCTGTAAACTTTCACCTAAACTACCATAAATAAATAAAAAGAAAGAAAAATAAAGATTACCAAACCAAGGCCTCAAAAAGCCATGTTGTCTTGGTAAAGTCACAACTTCTCTAGCCATCAGCTTCTCATCTAAAAAATATGATGAAATAGATTACAAGGTGGCTCAGGTCCCCATGATTTAGATGGTCTCTAGCTTTTTAGAGGAGCTCTGGTGGCATAGTACCTAAGTATTTGACTGCTAACCAGAAGACTGGCAGTTCAAACCCACCAGCCACTCCTTGGAAGGAAGATGGGGCAATCTACTTCTGTAGTGATACTGCCTCGGAAACCCAAGGAGGGGTCTCTATGAGTCGGGTCTGACTCCACAGCAGTTGAGTCTGGTTTTTGGTTTGGTTTGGCTTTTTAAAGCCTACTTTATTAGTCTGAATAATTAAAAGTAAATTAAACTCTTCATTTATTTTCTTTACCACTCTACAGACAGTACATATACAAAAAACATATAAAAAAAGGAAGCCTTTTCTGAAAGTAGGTAACTATCATTTATACCAAAAGCAAACAGTGGCACCCTCATCTGGTGAATGTTAAAGAAACTAAACTAAAAATAGACAAAAATTAGATGGTGGGATTTTCTTTAATGATCCACAAAAATAAGCAAGAGAGAAATTACCTAAAATTATTCATTATTATAGCTCTCAATAGCCATTAAGTAACTTCTTTTATAGCACTTCCTTTATTTTGCCCCAACACAAATCTCAAAGAAATGAACTGGCTGCACCCTATAAAATATTATAGAGAGAACAATTAATCTATTTTTAAGAGTATTGATAGCATTAATTATTTTGAAACCAGCAGACATTTTTTAACATAAGGCACAGTGAAAAGCATGTCACAGTTTGGCTAACAATGATCATCACTTCTCTCTTTTTTTTTTTTCCTAATGTAATGAAAAGCCATGTATATGTAAAATACTTTAAGTGAAATAAAAGTATCTCTTGTCCCTTTTCTGGATGGTATTTACCATAAGATAATTGGAAATTTTTCAACCTGAAATTAGGTCTACAGCTTTCAGGTTTTAGAAAATCAACTTTAAAAAAAAAAAAAAATTTAATTACCCATTCACTTACACATACATGCTCAAAACATGCCAGTACAGCACACCCAGACAACCACAACCTCAAAGTTTCACAACTTTGAGGATGAATATAACATTTACACGTTTAAGTTAAAAATAAAAGTGTGCTAAGACTAGAGGCAGATTATCTCATCTGTTAACAAATTTCATATAAATATATATAAGCTTATTAAATAATTTACAACCAAAAGGCTGGCGGTTCAAACCCACCAGCCACTCCTCGGAAGGAAGGCTGGGCAATCTACTTCCATAGATACACGGCCTGGGAAGCTCAAGGAGGGGTCCCTATGAGTCGAAGTGACTAGACAGCAGCGAGTTTGTTTTTTGGTTTTGGAGGCAAAATGAAAATACAGACCTTCTAACTCAAGCCAAAAAAAAAAAAAACAAACCAGTCTTTATAGTGGTAACTTTGTCATTCAGGTACATTTTACCCAAGTATGAAGCATATCTTCCCTCCATTAACTTCACAGTTTTTCACCTACCAAGTGATCCAATAGAGGGGAACCCACACTACCTAAGAGGATACAAAATTAAAACAATGAGAAACTTTCATTCCAAAGACAAAAAGGAGGTAAAGAGGGCGCAGGTTAAGGGAAAACAGCAGAAACTGATACAGCTCCCCAAATAAATTTTCCTAAGTCTCTCATTCCTGGCGAAATTCGTTCTTTTGGAAGGATTAGCTGAGGGCTAGGTAGGTGGAGTGCCTTATATCAAAGACAGGATGTAGCAAACATAACCAACTAAGAACTTTCATAATGTTCACCCAAAACAAAGGCCAAAAAACAAGCAAACGTTTGAAAGAGAATGATAACCCTTTCATTCCACCCAGAGACCAGAAAGGGCTTGAAAGAGAGTTGGGCGTAAAACTGTACGGGAGCAAGGGGGTGCAGGACTGGGGTGCATAAAGAAAATATACGCCCCCCCAAAAAACAAAAAGTATACAGCAAAAAAAACGCTGTTACAACAAATTGCCAAATTAAGAAAGATATTAGGTGGCCTGGTGCGGCGCACGACGATGGAGCCACATTTCCCACCCATCAGCCTGGGCCCATGCCCTCTGACTGGAGCCAACCCTCGTCTGGTCCTCCAGGAAACCTGAGCCCCAGCGCAAACAGTGTGTGCCGCAGAAATGTGAAAGAGAGACCTGAACCGGCTTCTAGCCCCCTTTCCTGCTCGCAGATGAACCCCAAACCAAGGAGTCTACAAGCAGGGAGACTTCTGAGCCCCCATGCCTACCATGACACGGGTGAGGTCGGGGGCACCGCCTTCTCTGCGGTCACTGCCACCTCTTCTGCAAAGGCCAAGGGCACGTCGGTCCCGCGCTGCGATTCAGCTAAAACAAGGCGGCCAGCAAGGCGCTCCTGCCAAACGTCAGAATTGCACTTACACAAAGTTGATGGAGTTGAGGAGAAGCGCAGTGCTGCCCCTTGGGTTTCTACCCATAGTGAAAGGGTTAGGAAGGAGTCACTGCTTCCTTCACCCGAACTGATTTAGTCTCTTTTCCCTAACAGAACATCAAAGATTTTTCTTCTTTCTTTGGGACCTCAAACCCTGAATTGGGGCACTGAGGCCCGAGGCCAAAGTTCACTGGAGGCACCATTAATTCTCGTGGTTAATCCCTGCAAAACTAGCACCTGCTGGGTTCTGGCCTTAGGAACCTCATAAATTAAGGAACATGAAACAGACTGTGGTTGACTCTCCCTTCCTCAAATCACACCGCCGGCCCAAGCGATCTGGACACAACAATGTTTTTGGCAACTTCAGCCACACTTGGAACGAGTGGCTTTGTCCAGAGCAGCACCAGGTCATCACCACGCCCCTAGCATCCAGATCCTAGCCCGCCTCGCAGACGACACACTGTTTACACACACAGAGAGAGAGAGAGAGAGAGAGAGAGAGAGAAATAAAGTCCTGAGGAAGTCCTACCTCGCCCCCGTGCCCGTCGAAGATCCCAAAGATGGAGGGGTGCGTCTTGTTGGCCAGGTCTGTAAGAACTTCAAAGCGGTCCTCCATGTGGTCTCTCCGGCCCTGGATGGAGTACACAGCTACGTTGTGACTCTTGAACTCCCAAGTCTTGGAAAACTCGGCCTCTAGCACGTCCAGCCCCCCGAGGCGATCATTCTGCATGATCTCCGCCACCTTGCCCTTCACCATCTTCACGGCGTCCCGGCTGGACTTGACGATGGTCTTCACCTCGTCCGTGTGGAAGAAGTAACTCCACAGCGCCAGACTGATGCACAGCAGGAAGAGCGTCTCGGGTCTCAGCAAGAAGTAGCGCATGATGCGACCCAGCAAAGACAGCAAAGTCATTGTATCCTCTATCATTTATTATCGCTCGAGCCCCAACCACCAGCAGCGATGCGCGCCCCAAAGGCTCTCCGGGTCCCGGAACACTGCGGGGACTGCCCGCGGGGAGGGAGGTGGAGCAGCGGTTGAGGGTGGAGGGAAGAGGCGCGCGTAACAGAGCAGGAGGCAGGCGAGCTAGCTGCTCCGAGCAGGCACCGAGAGCCGAGGCAGTTTCCCTTTTGTCTCTCGGCTTCTGCTGCTTCGAGGCCCGCGCCCTGCGCACCGGCGCCCGTGCCCGCCGCCTGCGCCGCCTCCCCTCCCTGCGCCCCTTTGTGAGGCGGCGGCTGTCGAGACGACAGCGGCAGCAGCAGCACCAGCCGCCGCGGGTGCCCGGGCTTGGCGAAAAGAATCAAGTTAAAGTTGCGGCCGGGTGGGTCCGCTGAGGTGGGCAGGAGAGTTCGGAGCACCAGCACCCGCACAGTCCCTCCGGGGGTGCCCCTTTACGGCTCCAGGGAGCGAGCAGCAGGTGAGGAAGCGCGGGGCGCGAGAGCCAGTGGGCGAGGGATGCACGTCCCCTTGGCCGCCGCTGCAGGGGAGCCCAGAGCTGGCCCAGCGCTCCGTGTCCTTCACACACCCCGGGGCCCAAGAGAATAAAGTTTTGCCGGAGCCTGGGTAAAGGCGGGGGTACGCTGAACCCGGCGACGCGGCACGATCGGCGCTGAGCCGCAGGCAGGCGGCCGGGCTCTTCCTGCCTCTCCGCGGCGCCTCCCGCCTCAGCTCGGCTGGACTCGGGTCTGCTCGGTTTCGCTCGCGCGCTCCCTCCTGGAGCCCAGGCTCGCGCACGCCCCGCCCAGCATGAGCTCGCTCCGCCCCTCCTCGCCCCGCCCCCTGAGCCTAGGTTTATGTCTTCGAGATGCTCCCGCCGAATTGTCAAAAGTCTGGTGAAGCTTGTCTGCGGCTAACGAGCGCTTCAGGCCGGAGCGGTCCAGGCGAACTAAGGGGGAGGAAAGGAAAGGTCTACTGCCTAGTTGGCGCGGATATTCGTTCCTTCCTCCTGTATGGACTCCCAGGGCAATGTAAAGCCGACTGTGGTAGTCTTAGCGTTGGTTTCTCCGGAGCTGATGCTGCAGGCTGGAATATAGAGGGACGCACGTGAGCGTTCCCCCCTCCCTCTCGGTGGCAGGCAGCACGATAGTGCGATCCCCGCCTCGCCAGGCTTAAGGCAAGCGAGAAGGGACGCATTTCTCCCAACTCGCAAAGCGACGCGAAGATCAGGCCCGGCTGCTGGCCACTGGGTGCCACGGTACTTTGCGACAGCGGGCTCTGTCCGTTTCTCCCTGGAGGCGGAGAGCGGGCCTGGGGCCTAGCAGCCTTCTCGCGATAAGAAAAGTTCCGCCCGAGAGCATAGAATGGGAAACTCGGAGCCACAAGTAAAGATGCTCTGTTAACCTTACGAGGGGCGAAGAAGGGCTGGCCTCTGTATCCCGGCCCCTTGCTAGAGGCCGCCTCTCGTGGGACAGGGGTCTGAGCAGTCACGAATGCCTTCTTCAGTTCTGACCCTTCCACGGGGTGTGCAGAGTCTCCGGGTGTGGCCCCGGGGCGCTCCTGACCAGGTGGCGCCGGACCTTGCGAGGGCTCTGGCTCTGATGCTCAAGTTTAAAATTGCCTTTGAAGCTTCACACGAGTGGCCTCCACCACCTCCTCAGTCATCACAGAAAGTGAAGTCGGGGGCAGGGAGAACGACAGGGGATGTCCTTCGGTAAGCGGATGTGAAATGCCGCGGATATCGTCAAGGATAACCTGGTGAATGTAGGCAGGTGTGGGTGGGCCTTGAAGGTGTTCGGCATCGGTGCAAGAAAAAAAAAAAACAATGTATGAGTGTGCTTAGAATACTGAACAAATAAGCTTTAAAGGAAAATATTAACTCCTACTTTGTCACATAGGGTCACTGAGTCGGAAACGACTTGATGGCGCACAACCACCACCACTCCTGTCCAGGAAAAAGAGTGCTGATCAGCAGCGTCCTGTTCACTAGTCTGGAGAGAGTGTCCCCTAAGCACTTCTACTTGGTATGATCCCAATTACATCCTAAGAAAAAGATGAGAGTAAAATATCAGGAGAAAATTCACAAAAATGCTCATGGTGGTTAATTACAATAAAGTAATACGTGGTTTTCATTCTTCCCTTTAGACTTGCTGTTTTTTACAACTTTTTCAAAGTTTCTGCAGAAGGCATAGATTTCTATCATAACCAAAAACTAAAAAAATTTAGCACTTAATGGCAGATGAGCTCACCTATATAAACATACATAGGAAAGGCAGGAAGAAAATACCCAGAACTGTTAACAGTATGTTGTTTTTGACATCTAGGATTATGGTGTCCTGTTCTGTCTTGAACTTTTTGGTATTTTTCTATTTCATAAATAAAGAAACAGTTTAGAAATAAATTAGGTCATTTTGTTTAATAGTCATGCATTAAGTCCCCATATGAGATAATTAACACAAAAGCCTTTAGGAACTGCAAACACAAGGATGGCTGAAAAGAGGGCTTGACTTGATTAGTTAATATTATGCAGATAAGTTTACAACATTCTTACCCATAAACTAACAAATGGTTTTTGAATGCATTATCAGGCTCTCTGCCAATGAATCTGTTTCTCTGTGGCAAAGGGGACTTGCAGATAAGCTGATCAAGATTCCAGAAACTACAAATTAAACCAGGACCTGGAGAAGAAGTAAAATTTCAAACCCAGAGGCCCATCCAGCCTGTCCACAAGATTACTATATTGATGACAACAGAGCAGACATTCATGAGAGGCAAGATTTCTATTTCCCACATATCTAAATTAAGAAAAGGGAAGACCTCTCTGGTCCTCTGGAGGTTAAATAACAAAAGGAGGGCTTGACTTAATTAATTAATAACTCCAGATATCCTGCAGACTCTGGAGAGATTTGCTTTGACATTTACACCTAAGTAGTTCATCTGTGAGAAAATCAATAGAGTGATTTTTCAAGCCAACTCTGTAGGCATTTTCCTATTAAGAAATTCATGTAGTTTACATAGTAGTTTCTGAAACCTTTTTGTTATTGTTTACTATGAATGTTAATATTATATTAGAAAAACAAAAAAAGAACTTCTAATGACTAACATTTGCATGTTCCTTGAAAATTTGTATTTTAATTTTTTCTCATAATAATTTTATAAGGAAGATACTAAAAAAAAAAAAAAATGCCATCAAGTTGATTCCAACTTATGGCAACCCCATATATTGTAGAATAGAGCTGCTCCATAGGGTTTTCAAGGCTTTAACCTTTCAGAAGCAGATTGCCAGGCCTTGCTTCCAAAGTTCCTGTCAATGGGTTTGAACCACCAACCTTTTAGTTTGTAGTCTAACACTTAAATGATTTTTGCCACCCAGGGACTCCTATGAGTAAGAAAGAAGAGCTGTTATCTCTATTTATAAATACGGGGAAAGTGAGGCACAAAGATATTAAATAAATATCACAATTCAGCAAGTAAGAGATTGAAAATTCAAACTCAAGTGTTCGGACTACCAATTCAGTACTTTTATTGATTGCCCAATGATTTTGAGATAATTAGGCTATTATACTTCCCTAAGACCATTTCAAAGAAGCTCTGGTGGCACAATGGTTAAGCATTCAGCTGCTAACCAAAAGGTTGGCAGTTTGAATCCGCCCAGAGACTCTGCAGGAAAAGAGCTGGCAGTCTCCTTACTTTAAGATTGCCTAGGAAACCCTACGGAGTAGTTCTACTCTCCGCATGGTGTTGATAGGAGTTGAAAATTGACTCAGTGGCACTTAACAACCACCGCAGGAACTGTTTCAGCAGATCTCTATTAGAGAAATCTCAAAAAGAATACACAAACTCTCTACAATTCTGATTTTAGCCTTTAGGGCAAGTATTAATAATACTTGTAAAGCAAGAAATGTTCAAATAAACTGTCCTTCATCTCTGCATTAAAACCATAAAATAATCTGTTGCTTCAGGAAAATAATGTCCAAATTTCACAGGAAGGAAAGAGGTACCATAGAATGTACATTATGCAAATACTTTAGCTTTACAAATGACATAGTAATGAACAGAGAGCTAATTGCAATACTAGATTTTTATGAGATACAATTGTGACAAGATAGTTACTAGGTAATTACCATTTTCTTTTTTTTTTTTTAATTTTATTTTGATTTGGGTGAAGATTT
>NW_006921810.1:2241874-2270900 GCF_000298275.1 Orycteropus afer afer | reverse complement strand
CCATTGTCTGCCAACCCTATATATGATCTTGGATACACTCCCCATTTAGACATACCTAGGTAATTACCATTTTCTACTATGCAATTAACTCATGTCAGCCTTGCAAGTATATAAAGGACATAAAATATAGCTTTTTAAAAATAATACATTACCAGAAAAAAAAAATGTTCGGAGTTATTACTATTAAGTCTTTTTTAAAAAGTTTAATAACCAGTAAATCTATTATCCAGTTAGAATGTTGTTCTCTGATGTTCTCATTTCTTTTTGTTAATTCACTTCTTGCAAAGATAAGAATCAAATGTAAAGTGACTTATTAGCCAAGGCTCTGAATGAGGAATGTGATAAAAATTCCAAGATAAATTTTAAATAAATCTTTCATTCATAAAAAAATTATCTGCACATTTTTGAAATTCCAATTTTCAGTTTGAGTTTTATTCTTAAATTTTTTTCGCCATCTGCATACAAATATTTACTGGGTATTGAGTAGCATTTTTTTAAGGATTCTATCAATACGTACCTATATATGTATAACCTTTTAAACTGTACATACAAAAGAGTGCATGCAAGTATTACTATGAAGCACAAAACCATGAATACTATACCAGCGAACCCACCATCCAGTCTAAAAACTGGACTGTGACCATTATCTTTATTTTATTTTATTTATTATTTTATTTTATTTATTATTTTTGCTTAGGAGTTCTTTCTCTATCCTACTTCCCTGACTATTCACAGGTAGCCACTACCCTGAATTTTGTGTTTTGTGACCATTATCTTTGTACCAGCCTAGGAGTTCTTTCTCTATCCTGCTTCCCTGACTATTCACAGGTAGCCACTACCCTGAATTTTGTGTTTTATCAACCCCTTGCCTTTTTTAAAAAATAACTTTATCAGTTTTTAATGGTTTTGCTTAGTTTTGAGCTTTATAAAAATGTTATCTTACTATATTTATAGTCCTCTGGTACTGTATACAGTCCTCTAGTCTTTTTAACTCAATACATAGTATTATATTTCTAGATCCTTCCATGTTGTTTCATATAGCTGTAGTCCATTTTCACTGCTATATTCTATTGTATAACTAAAATTTACATATTCATCTTCCTCCTATTGGCATTTGAGCATGCAATTTTTTGATGCTATGAGCAATGATTCCATGAATTCTTTTTATACTATCTCTTCTTGGTGCACATATGCAAAAATTTCTGTAGGGTATGTACCTAGGAGAGAAAATGATGGATAGTAGAGAAGAAAAATGTTCAACTTTACAAATTAGAGCTAAATTGTTTATCAAAATATCAGTTTATATCATGTCATATTAGTTTATACTCCCATCAAAGTATAATGTAACAGATCATTGCTATAATTAAAATTCTATCTTAAAAGTAAATAACATTGTTCCTTTTTATAGATGGTACATCATGATCATGAACATTAAACCATATTAAATCATCAGTGCTTCTCATAAAACCTTTCTAGATATAAAAGTTAATAATAAATCTTAAGTTTTAAATATCCTTTCAGTGAACATGAATCTGTTTTAGTAGTGCAGCTAAGAAAGGAAATTCACCATTTTGAGTAAGTATAGTATTATATTCACTTAGATTTATAATGTAATATCTCAGATATTCTGTCAAATGGAGAATTAAATGTGACAACACCAATCACATTGTAGTATGGTATGATTTTGTTTCACTGCACTCCAAAAGGGAGCTCTGGTAGCATAGTGGCTAAGACACTTGCCTGCTAACCAGATGGCTGGCGGTTCAAACCCACCAGCCACTCCTCGGAAGAAAGGTTGGGCAATCCTACTTCCGTAGTCGAGTCCGACTCGACGGCACACAACAACAACAACGACAACAATAATAGCACTCCAAAAGCATGAGGTCTTTTTCCACAACCCAAGTTTTTATATTTATTACAGAGGCATATTAAGTATACTTCTGTTTTCTGAATAAAATTTTATACCATTGCTCCAAATCTGTTTACATAAACTATACCTTCCCTAAGAATCTTTCATCTAATTGCTCTAGATTTCTCTCTGATAATCTTTAAACAACCTTCCCATATTCTAATGTTAATCTAAAGCATTTCCTAAATTTTAGTATTCTAATTAATAACATCAACATTCTAGCCAGTTTTCAGTATGAATAATTTGTTGTTTTGTAGCGTATCTGATGTTGATAAGAAATAGCCTAGATGATGAGAAAAAAGATAAAATTTTGTTTTTCTCTCTATAGAAAGTAAAAATGTTTTTTTCTTTAGAGCAATTGAGAAATAAAAAATAATAGTCACCCTACTGAACACTGGTAGTCTGGCCCCAATAAACCCAAGCTAAACTCACTGCCATCAAGTCAGAATAGACTCATAGAGACCCCCATAGGGTTTCCAAGGCTGGGAATCTTTATGAAAGCAGAACCACATCTTTCTCCTGTGAGTTTGAACCACCAGTCTTTGGTTAGCAGCCAAATGCCTTAACCACTGCACCACCAGAGCTGCTTCTGGCAGAGCAGTAAAAAATGGGGATCTTGATAACTATTGGAGATAATCCAAGTTTGATGTCCATTTGTATTCCCCAGGGTAAGCTAATGTTTATATCCTATTCCCATGTTAATATGCTATTCTTCTACCCAAATTCTAAGGTGGCTTACCTGGGTTCCCTGAGAAAAATGTGAATTCCCTTTAGTTTCTCTGCATTCCCCAAATGGTGTTTACTGAAACCATTTGGTTTATGTTGGAAGCACTGGTAAAAAGAATACATTTGGAAGTCTGAGTAGTTTGAATATAAGATTATTCAAAAAACTTTTGTTTTCATGCTCTGTTTGGGATGCTTTATAGGCCTGTCTTAAAATCTTTACACAGTATATATAACTTGGGGTTGATGCCTATATATGATACTTCAATAAATGTTGTGGGGGGAAAAAATCATACGAGCTGAGGTAAGACACATGTCCTATTTCCATGGTGCTTTCAGATGAGTTCCTTTTTCCTGGCTCTTCTGCTGCCTCAGTAATTGCCAACATTCAGTCATTGCTACCGGAGCCCACATTGCCTATCCTTACACTGTGGGGGCCATAAAACCATAATTCACCACTGCATTGCTTGCAGACTAACTGTTCAATGACATATTTCTAGCCATATCTATCCTGGTGAGGAACAACTTAAAAGACTCCTCACTTCTCTCCGTTTACTCAAAACACCTCTCCCACCCAAGCTGTTACACTTTCACAAATGTTTCCCAAATTAAATCATAATTTAAAACTTTCAATCATCACAAATGCTCTATACCAATCCTAGAGGTGGAGAAGACTCTGGACCATGTAGTGCCATAGGACTCTGAGAGGTAGACCAGATGATTTAAATTCTGCTCTTGGCATGTTGTTGTTGTTGTTGTTATGTGCTGTTGAGTCGACCCCGACTCATAGCGACCCCTCCTTGGGTTTCCGAGGCAATATCACTACGGAAGTAGGATTGCCCAACCTTCCTTCCAAGGGGTGGCTGGTGGGTTTGAACCGCCAGCCGTCTGGTTAGCAGGCAAGTGTCTTAGCCACTATGCTACCAGAGCTCTTGGGATAAAATATATAATTTAAGTATAATTTTCAAGATCCTAACTGAAGGACTTCAAGATTAAGTATAAAAAACGCTTATTTCACTGAATTCTAATAATCTATTGTTCTTTTCTACTTCCCCTTGGTCATGAACCATCAGTCAAATTTTGACCCTCCTATTTCTGTCTACCTGATAACTTCTTAATCACTTCATTTGTCTTCTTAATTACTTTATCTTTACTCCTATTGCACAACTCTTCTAATATTTTTAACCAGTGGTATGCTGGTAAATGTTTAACCACCTGCTCACTGCAGAGGGGGAATAAGGCACAGATTTATAGTGTTTGCCATTATCCATGGTATAAACACTCCCATCGTGGCCTGTATTTTTTTTAATAACTCTCAGTTTGAGATGTATTATTTAATTATTCTTGCCATTTGCATACAAATAGTCACTCAGTATTGAATAGTAGTCTTTTTTAAAAAAAAGATATAGTAAATATTTTTTAAAAAAAAAAAACCAAACTCACTGCCGTGGAATCGTTTCCAACTCAGAGACCCCTCCTTGGGTTTCAGAGACGATATCTCTACGAAAATAGATTGCCCAGTCTTCCTTCCAAGGAGTGGCTGGTGTGTTTGAATCGCCAGCCTTCTAGTTTGTATAACCTTATAAACTATATACATAAAAGCAAGATGAATACATAAATTTTAGCACAGTTCTACAATGGAATATTATATAGCAGTGAAAATGAAATACAGCTATATGAAACAACATGGAAGGATCTAGAAATATAATATTGTGTTAAAGATTCAAAAAGACCAGAGGACTGTATACAGTACCAGACGACTATATATAGGGTACAAACTAAAAAAAAAAAAAAAACTCACTGCCTTTGAATTGGGTCCGACTCATAGCAACCCCTCCTTGGGTTTCCAAGGCAGTATCTCTATGGAACTAGATTTCCCAACCTTCATTCTGAGGAGTGAAGGAGTGACTGGTGGGTTTGAACCGCCAGCCTTCTGGTTGGCAGTCAAATGCCTTAGGCACTATGCCACCAGAGCTCCTGTATATATGTTGTTGTTGTTATGTGCCGTCGAGTCGGATCCGACTCATAGCGACACCTCCTTGGGTTTCCAAGGCAGTATCACTATGGAAGTAGATTGCTCAACCTTCCTTCTGAGGAGTGGCTGGTGGGTTTGAACCACCAGCCTTCTAGTTAGCAGTGAAGTGCCTTACACACTACACTACCAGAGCTACTCCTGTATATATAAGTAAGATACTATTTTTATAAAGTTCAAAACTAAGCAAAACCATTAAAAAGTCATAAAAATTTTTTTGAGGCCAAAAACAAATCAGTTTCTTGTTTGTATTTAATGTTTTACTATTATTGCCATGACATTAAAAAAAATGAAAAAGTAATTTTCCTCTTACCTCCTCTGAGGAAAATCCTCCGACCTTGAACTCTAGAAATCTGAGTTGCTTTGCCAGGAGGGCACTAATAGCTTTTTCAGTGGTACCAATGCTGCCCTACAGACCACTGTTCTTTGGTTTAGAAAGTTTGTGCCAGTGGGAGAAGAGGAGCCTTGAATTGGGGATGGGACAGAGGGTTTCTGCAGTAGAAGAGTACTGAGGGATCAGGCTGTATGGACACCTGAGGACTGAGCAGCAAGTTTATGACTTTAGAAGCCAGGCCAGGCTCTGGAGCCCAGACTTGGAAGGTAGGAGTGGATATTGCCATCAGAGAACACTGCTGTTCCAGAGTATAGCCAGGGCAAGTAGGCCAGGCACAAAGGCTGGCAAACCAACCCTGCTTCAGGTAGGGAAGAAAGGGGTAGCTCAAGAAGAGGCTTCTTTTTCAGCCATGATTCCCTAAGACCCTAGTCAACAGGGCTGTTTTAAAATTATTACAATCACCAAGCACTTATTTTAGGAGAACCCACCTAACATCTTATAAAGCATATTGAAATGCATCCATATTCCAGATTAAATACAATTTCTTTGGCAAAAAATAAAATAAAAATTTGAAACTATTTTTATAATTTTGCTTTCAATATCATTTCTATGCCTAATTCATTTAACTTATATTTGACTCCAATTTCTGAAGAGAATATTGTGCATATAGTAAAAAACATTGTGAACTTCCAATTATTTTCAAATATGATGAAGATTTTTTAATACTAAATCTAATTATTAATGTATTAGTTTCAGAAGCTGTGTGGTTTATAAGAACAGAAATTTATTGTCTTACAGTTTGGAGGCTGGGAGTCTGAATTCAGGCTGTCAGCACAGCCATGTGCTCTTTGAGGCTCGAGGCGGAAGATCTTTTCTCTTTCTCAGCTTCTGGTAATCCCAGGAGTTCCTTGGCTTACAGCTGCCAAGGAACTTGTCACATGGCGTTCTTCCCACTGTGTGTCTCTGTTTCTTCTTCTTTTATATGGCACTACTCCAATTGAATTAGAACCCACCCTACTCCAGTATGACCTCATGTTAATTAAACTGATATCTTCAAAGACCCTATTTTCAAACAAGGTCATTGTAGGGTTTAAAATTTAACCTTACCCAAAGAATTTTAGGAGCTCTGGTAGTGTAGTGCCTAAAGCATTTGACTGCTAACCAGAAGGCTGGCGATTCAAACCCACCAGCCACTCCTCAGAAGCAAGGCGGGGCACTCTACTTCCGTAGTGATACGCCTCAGAAACCCAAGGAGGGGTCGCTATGAGTTGGGTCCGACTCAACAGCACATAACAACAACAACAACCAACAAAGAATTTTGTACTTTGCCCTCAGTTCTTAACAATCCCTATAATTTTGGAATTTCCCTAATGGTTTAAGTGTCCTCCATAGCCTGACAGGTTATGTTGGGATGGGATGAGTGGGAGTTAGGGCAGAGAAACCTACCTAGTGATTACCTCATGATATCCACCAACCTCAGAGTAGAAAGGACTGGAGTTTGCATTATGTACTGAGAATCCCCTCATAAAAACTCTGGACACTGAATTTCCATGGGCATCCTGGTTAGTGAAAGACATGCATGCACATGGTAGGGGAGCCTGCTCCTTGGAGCATGGACGTTTCATATTGGGAACCCTCTCAGATCTTACTCTATACACCTCTTGATTATATACTTTTTTTTTTTTTTTTTTTTTTTGCTATAATAAAGCTGTAATAATAATTATAGCACTTTTCATGAGGGGGTAAGAGGAGCTTCCAAATTCATAGCCAGCAAGTCAGAAGCAGGGGATGTCTATCCCCTGAGCTCGGGGCTGGCCTCCTGAAGAAGTAATGGAAAAAGTCAGTGGTATCACCAGGGTAAATGTCACTCAGCGCAGTAACTCATGGTGTCACCCTCCCCTCATGGTCTTCCTCCTCTACCGGACCACACAGAATCCTTAGTAATGTTTATGATCAATTTTAATCACAGAATAATATGTGATAATACAATTATAAATTGCTTAAATGCAATATTTCTTAGTTTATATGAATACTAACAACAAAATTGTTTTATAAAATCTACATTAAATAACACTATTACTCAACATTATTAATAACTAAGCAGAAGTTTTTTTTCTCCTTTTCCTTTAATTACTACTTCATTTTCAAAAAAAAAAAGTTATTGATATAGTACAAATACTACTTACTATAATATTGTTAGGAGCTCTGGTAGCATAGTGGCTAAGGCACTTGACTGCTAACCAGAAGGCTGGAGGTTCAAACCCACCATCCACTCCTCGGAAGGAAGATGGGGCAATCTACTTCCGTAGTGATACTGCCTCGGCAACCCAAGGAGGGGTCGCTATGAGTCGGCTCTGACTGGATGGCACATAACAACAACAACATAATATTGTAGCTAAAACACTAGAAAATTTGACAAAATCAGCAACTATAAAAACACTGACAGCAACAAAAACAGCAGCATGTGCTTATACCTCATTCAAATAAAGCCATGTGATTTGAAGTGTCATTTTAACTGGGTAATAATGACAGCTCTGACCGAAGCACATTAGAAAGTTCGAAAATAAATTTAGCATAAGGTTTCAGCCTTGTAGGTATATTGATACATAAAAGCTGGGTTTATGAATAATGTTTTTGTTGTTATAACTACAGAAGTATATTTTATAAAAAATTAATTTCTGCTGAACTACTGCACAAAAATTTTATTAACAGTCTTGTCACTTCGTCCCTGGATTCCTTGTTTCCATTCGTAGTTCTTTCTTGCCCCTTCCTGCCTTCTGAGCTTTGTTTTTTTATCAAATATTACCCTTTTGGTCTCATGTGGTTGATTGTACTTAGGAGTACATCCCTCCTTGGTGTCATTATTCACTTTATCCAAAAAATAAACCCAACCCACTGTCATTTATTTGGTTCCTAGTATTCACTTTATAGGCCTGTCTTTGTTTGGCTGAAGGTTGGTCCTCAGGGATAGGTTCAGTTCCAGATTTGAAGGATGTCTAAGGGCCACAGTTTTGGGGGTTCCACCAGACTCTTATCAGACCAGTAAGGCTGGATTTTTATGTTTTTTTAATTTTGTTCTACATTTTTTTTCTTCCTTTAGTTAGGAGTCACCTGTTACTGCACCTGATGAGATCCACACCCCTTGTACCCCTCCCTAGTGATATCACTGGAAGAACACCAAATTTGTAGCCAGCAGGTCAGAAGTGAGGGTGTCATATGAACTCCCAATTTTGCATCTGGGATCTGAAGTCTTGGGCCTGCCTGTCACTCTGGAAGACTGTTTCATGTAATTTGTGAGGTCTGACCTAGCTCCAGGTGGTTAGGATAATAGGAAGAAGTGGTGCATGAGCAGCTGGTGACAAAATTGAACAGAAGTGAAAAGTGGGGATTCATTATATCCTCACAGTTGGTATCAGAAAAAAGTGTATATTTAATATATTTGCTTTGAGATTCACCCACTCAGTCACACTCATATAAACAGGGTAGGAGTTCAACATAATTTTTTGAAACATAACAATTCAATCTACAACAGTAATAAATATGAACCAATGGAACATTTTATAAAAATTTAACTGAAAATTTACTAATTTTGATCTGACAAATTTTAAAAAATAAGTAAACCTTTTTCTCCTTAGCTGTTAAGCATTATCTTTGTTGTTGTTGTTGTTAGGTACCATCGAGTCTGCTCTGACTCATAGCAACACTATGAACAACAGAACACTGTGTACAACAGAGCAAAACACTGCCCAGTCTTATGCCAATCCTTGCTATATCTGAGCCCACTGTTGCATCCACTGTGTCAGTCAACCTCGTTGAAGGTCTGCCTCTTTTTCGTTGACCATCCACTTTACCAAGCATGATATCCTCCTCCAAGAAATAGTCCCTTCAGACAAGACCAAAGTAGGTGAGATGAAGTCTGACAATTCTCGCTTCCAAGGAGCATTCTGCCTGCACTTCTGCCAGGACAGATATGTTAGTTCTTTTGGCATTCCACAGTACTTTCAGTATTCTTCACCAACACTAAACTCAAAAGCATCAACTCTTCTTTGGCCTTCCTTATTCATTGTCCAGTTTTCACATGCATTTGAGGTAACCGAAAATACCATGGCTTGGGTTAGACACACCTTAGTCTTCAAAGAGACATCTTTGCTCTTCAGCACTTGTAAGAGGTCTTTTGCAGCAGATTTGCCCAGTGTAATACATCGTCTGATGGCTTGACTGCTGCTTCCATTGATGTTGATTGTAGCATCAAGTAATATGAAATCTTTGACAACTTCAGTCTTTTCACCATTTATCACAATGCTGCTTATTGGTCCAATTGTGAGGCTTTCCATTTTCTTTATGTTGAGATGTAATCCATACTGCAGACTGTAGTCTTTAATTTTCATCAGTAAGTGCTTCAAGTCATCCTCACTTTCAGCAAGCAAAGTTGGGTCATCTGAATATCACAGGTTGTTAATGAGTCTTCCGTCAATCCTGATGCTACATTCTTCTTCATATAATCCAGTTTCTTGTATTATTTGCTCAGCATACAGGTTGAATAAGTATGGTGAAAGGATGCAACCCTGACACACTCCCTCCCTGATTTTAAATCATGCAGTATCCCCTTGTTCTGTTCAAATGACAGCATCCTGGTCTATGTACAGGTTACTCATGAGCACAATTAAGTGTTCTGGAATTCCCATTCTTCTCAATGTTATCCATAATTTGTTATGATCCACACAAACAAGTGCCTTTGCATAGTCAATAAAACACAAGTAAACATCTTTCTGATATTCTTTGCTTTCAGCCAAGATCCATCACACATCAGCAATGATATCTTTTGTTCCACATCCTCTTCTGAATCCAACTTGCATTTCTGGAAGTCTCTGTCAATATACTGCTGCAATCATTTTTGAATTATCTTCAGCAATATTTTACTTGAGTGTGATATTAATGATATTGTTAAATAATTTCCACATTTTATGGGATCACCTCTTTTTGGAATGGGTACAAATATGGATCTCTTCCAGTCAGTTGACCAAGTAGCTGTCTTTCAAATTTCTTGACATAGATAAGTGAGTGCCTCTAGTGTGGCATCAGTTTGTTGAAACATCTCAATGAGTATTCTGTCAATTCCTGGAGCTTTGTTCTTCATCAATTCCTTCCATGCAGTTTCACCTTCTTCCTTCAATACCATCGGTTCTTGATCATATGTCACCTCCTGAAATGGATGAACATCGACCAATTCTTTTTGGTACAGTGACTCTGTGTATTACTTCCCATCTTCTTTTGATGTTTCCTGCATCATTCAAGATATTTCCCATAGAATATTTCAATATTGCAACTCGAGACTTGATTTTTTTTCTTCAGTTCTTTCAGCTTGAGAAATGCTGAGCGTGTTCTTCGCTTTTGGTTTTCTAACTCCAGCTATTTGCACATGTCATTGTAATAATTGACTTTGTCTTCTCAAGCTGCGCTTTGAAATCTTCCATTCTGCTCTTTTATCCTGTCGATTTTTCCATTTGCTTTAGCTACTCTCTCTGTTTAAGGGCAAGTTTCAGAGTTTCTCTGACATCCATTTTGGTCTTTTATCCTTTCCTGTCTTTTTAGTGACATTTTGCTTTCTTCACGGATGATGTTCTTGATGTCATCCCACATTCCTTTGTTTTTCAGTTATTGGTGTTCAGTGCATCAAATCTATTCTTTAGATGGTCGATAAATCCAGGAGGGGTATAATCAAGGTCTTATTTTGGCTTTCGTGGACTTCTTTTGTCTTCAGCTTCAACTTGAACTTGCATATGTACAGTTAATGTTCTGTTCCACAGTTAGTTCCTGGCCTTGTTTTGGCTGAAGATATTGACCACCTCCATCTCCTCTTTCCACAGATGTAGTTGGTCTGATTCCTGTGTACTCCACCTGGTGAAGTCCACGTGTATAGTTGCTGTTTATATTGTTGAAAAAAAGTATTTACAATGAATAAGTCAAGGCCATATTTTCCAAATACCAGTGATTCTTCTCCAACTTTTGCATTCCAATCACCAGTGTTAATCAACACATCTTGATTGCATGTTTGGTCAATTTCAGTCTGCAGAAGTTGGTAAAAATCTTCAATTTCCTCATCTTTGGCTTTGGCGGTTGGTACATAAATTTGAATAGTAGTAGTAGTATTAGCTAGTCTTCTTTGTAGGCATATCCTATCACTGGCAGTATTGTACCTTAGGATAGAGTTTGAAACATTCTTTGTGATGATGAATGCCACACCATTCCCCTTCAATTTGTCATTCCCAGCATATTAGATCATATGAATTCTGATTGTCTGATTCAAAATGGCCAAAACTAGTCCTTTTCAACTCACTAATGCCTAGGTGACAGAAATAATGCTGAAACTCACATGGTAGAATTTTGCAAGACCAACAACTTGTTCATTACAAATATCTTTTTTCAACAGCACAAACAGTGACTCTACACGTGGACTTCACCAGATGGAACACACAGGAATCAGACTGACTACATCTGTGGCAAAAGGTGGTGGTTGTGATGATGGGCTCAAGTATAGCAGGAATCATGGAGCTGGCGCGGGATCAGGAACTGTTTCATTCTGCTGTGCGTGAGGTCACTATGAGTCTGAAACAACTCGATGGCACCTAACAACAACAATGCCTAGGATATCAGTCTTTATGCGTTCAATTTCATTTTATAACAACTTCCAATTTTCCTAGATTCATACTTCATACATTCCATATTCTAATTATTAATGGATGTTTGCAGCTGTTTGTTCTTATTTTGAGTTGTGCCACATCAGCTAATGGAGTTCCCAAAAGCTTTACTCCATCCATGTCATTAAGGTTGGCTCTACTCTGAGGAGGCAGCTCTTCCCCAGTTGCATTTTGAGTGCCTTCCAACCTGAGGGGCTTATCTTCTGGCACTTATCAGTCAATGTTTCAGGGATTTCATAAGGTTTTCCAGTTACATATCAGACAATATTTCACTGCTATTCATCATATTTTCACTGGCCAATTCTTTGAGAAGTGGATGTCCCCTTCTTTCTTCTGAGTCTGTCTTAGTGTGTAAGCTAAGCTCATGGGTCTTAGCATGTTGTCTGTAGGGCCTAATGGATAAAACATTTCTGAACGTGAACTAGGAAAGGGGAGGGGCTAGAAGAATAACCAACATTTGCTGTTACCAACCTTGTAGAATATATATATATATATTCACTGCCATCGAGTGGATTCCAACTCACAACGACCCTATAAGACAGACTAGAATTGTCTCATAGGGTTCCAAGGCTGTAAATCTTTACAGAAGGAGACTGCCTTATCTTTCTTCTGCAGAGCAGCTGGTGAGTTTGAACCAGTGACTTTTGGTTTGCAGGCAGATGCTTTAACCACTGCACTATGACAGCTCCTTACCTTGTTGACCAGGAAGCTCAAATCAGATTTAATTAGAATATTAAAAAACTGTAGTACTTTTTTGCTCCAATTGTCATAGAAGTACTTATACCTAAGACACATGCTAAAGATGGTGGCTGTAGGAAGTGTTGATTTTTAAAAGTTTGAGAAGTTTTGATCTATCCAGTTTTTGTTCCAAGGGTCTTTGGGTAACACCAAACAAAAGGTGCAAATTGGAGGGGCAGTTTACTGTGGGTATTTTCTCACAGTTCAGTGTTGATGCTTTCTTTGTCAGTAGCCCCAGGCATTTCTTGGTTCCTTGGTTTCTTGGCTTATAGACAATCTTCACATGGTCTCTTTCTTCCTTCATGCATGTGTCTTGGTGTCTATTCTGGTCTTTTTATGATTCAGGAGTAATTGAGCTTAGAGTCCACAGTACTAACCTGACTTTATTAACATAACAAAACCCCTCTATTTCTAAACAGGATCACATCCACAGGTACGAGAGCTAATTTGGCACTTATTTGGGGGGGACACAATTTAGTCCATTAAAAAATAAATAAACACTTGCTGTGGAGTTGAATCTGAATCATGACACCCCCATAGCACCATTAAAAAAAAAAAAAAAACCCATAACATCATGTAAAAAAGTAAGGGCTTTTTCTAATGGCAAGGAAGTTAACTAGATGGCCTTGTTTGTTTGTTATAACAATTTATTATGTGTTGAGAGCCTGCTACTCTCCGCTTTGACCTGTATGTGCTAGTTCCTACTCTCAGCAAACTGTGTTTCTCTGTAGAAGAAAAGAAATACTATCTTAGTCCACATCCCCTAGAAGACAGAGCCCCAGGGAAAAATAATGTGCAAACCCTTTATTTGGGGGAGCAAGAGTGAATTAGAAAGGGAAATAAGTCCAGAAAAGAGGTGAAGGAAACACAAGGGAGTACATCACCAAGCTAGCCACAGCATCACCAGAAAACATCGCTGGTTGCTCATGAAATTCGTCTCTCAAGAAGCTATGTGGAAACATTACTTGTCAGAACAGTACATGGAGAAAGAAGAGGGAGAAGTGAAAAATATTTATCTGCCTGCTTCTTCACATTTCCTCTTTGTCATTGGTCAAAGTTTGTTCCAAACTACTAACTACCCCAGGAGCTCTGGTAACATAGTGCCTAAGGCACTTGACTGCTCACCAGAAGGCTGGCGGTTCAAACCCACCAGCCACTCCTCGGAAGGAAGGTTGGGCAATCCTACTTCTGTAGTGATACTGCCTTGGAAACCCAAGGAGGGGTCGCTATGAGTCGGGGCCAACTCTACGGCAAACAACAACAACAACTAACTACCCCACACTTCACAGTAATTGACTGGCCCTCTGGGCAGCCGCTGTGTCGCCAAAGCCTATGTCAGCAGAGCAAGCTTCCTCTGAGGGAGCTATAGCTCAAGCCAGCAAGTGAGCAAAACCGAGGGACACTCCCTGCCTGCCTGCCTGCTAGGCTGGCCAAACCAGTGCACATGTCTGAGTGCTAAGCAGGTCCTACAGTAAATGGCGCCTCAATGGTGATGAAGAAGCCCCAGAGAGGTTGATGATCAGTGTGTGGGAAGAGAAAAAGGGCAAGATGCTAGGCAGTTGCTGGAAGTGACATAAGAGACTGAGAGCAACTGCTGCAGGGAGCCCAACAACCAAACGAGTGGAGCACCAGGGCATCCAAGGTGACAGTGCTCATTGAACGCTTCAGCTTCCTCTCTGCAGTTAGTGCCAGGCAATATATTCCCAGAGTCATCAGCAGTATCAAGCAAAATGCCATCCCTGAGAAAATCTGGGATGGTATATAAACAGAGTCTAGTACATAGTCACCTAGAAAATAATTAGAGCCTTGCAAGACATGCCCCACAGAACTTCTCTCAGTTAATTTTTCTGGTAGGATGTCTCTTGAATTTTTTTAACTGTACAATTCAATGGCTTTTAGTATGCTTACAACATTGTTCAACCATCACTACTATCTAATTCCAGGACATTTTTATCACCCCATACTCATTAATAGTTACTTCCCATTCCTCCCTCCCCTCAGGCCCTGGCAACCACTGTTCTACTTTCTGTCTCTATGTTTTTGCCTGTTTCACATTTCACAGAAATGAAATCATACAATATGTGGCTTTTGTGTCTGACTTCTTTCACTTAGCATAATGTTTTCAAGTTTCGACCATGTTGTGCCATGTGTCAGTACTTCATTCCTTTTCATGGCTGAATAATAACCCATTGAATAAATATGCCACATTTTGTTTATCCATATATCTGTTGATGAACATTTGAGTTGTTTCCACTTTTTGATGCCTCCGACTTTTAATACCAAGTTTCATAAGTCTTATTTCTTGAAACAATGTTTTTCAACAATCTTTATATAGGAAAAATTTACCATTTCATGTTCCCCACCCTGGAAAAAAGAAAAAAAAACACCTTAAAACAGTCCTTTGAACAAAATGATGTAGGAAACAGGTAGTGATTTGTATTCCAAAGAAAACTGGTGAAAAGTCAGAATCACATCAGAAGTTTGGAAAAGGGTTCTGAGTGTCAAGAAAGGAGAAGTGCATTTGAGATATTGCTAGAATTAAGAGATCAAAATGTCGAAAACCAACCCACTGCCATTGAGCCAATTACAGATCATAGCAATACCCACTGGGTTTCCAAGGCTGTAAATCTTCACGGACGTAGATTGCCCTATCTGCCTCCCATGGAGCAGCTGGTGGGTTTGAACCATCGACCTTGGGGTTAGCAGCCAAATGCCTTATGGTAAAAAACCTAGGCTTGGATTCCTCAAAAACAGAAATCTGAATCAAGAAGTTAAGTGCACATTCCTTAGCTGGTTAATGATCCCAGGAAAGACTGGTAAAGGGACCAGTGTAGAATATATAACTCAGAATTTTTCCACCTGGGCAAGTAAGTGAGCTGTAGTTTTATCCACACATTCCCATCAGGCATTAGTTGAGGATATCTCCCAGAGAGAATTCCTGCACTCAGAGCCATGGCTTCTTGGTCATACTAACTGTATGATGGTCAGAAAGTGATGCTTTTCTTTTTTGTGCAACTTATATCCTAACAGAAAGATTTTTTATTATGTTTAGGCCTTTTATTGTGTTATGTTGCATTTTAGGAAATGCTTAACCATTGACAGAAAGCCATTATAATTTTTCCCACTTAAAATCATGGTAAATGGACCCCATTTGTGGTTTTTTTGCATATAACATCTGATTTTATACATCTATATATAAACAAGTGCTGTACTCTGGTTCAGATCAGATATTACCCTAGTGGAAAAAGAGACTTTCCTATGCACTGGAACAGGCAGTGCTTCATTAGAACAGCCTGAGAGTGTTTCAGTGAGGAGGAAGAGCATGAAACCCAGGGGTCATGGTGGAAGTGTTTGTGTGGGTGGACTATATTTCTGAAATATAGCTACAGTGTAATCTTTATTGAGAAACCTTTCACCAGCAGGCTTTTAAACTTGTCTTTTACTGAAGTGTTTTTAGGACTCCACTAGATTGGTCTCTGCCCTGTGACCTGGGAGCTATTTGCTGATCATTGGTGTCCAAGGCTATAAATCTGACTTCTAATTTTCAGAACAAATCAAAGAAACAGACATAGAAGTTTATCAGCTAGTGAGTAATTTTTTAACAAATCCTTAGTAAGCCACTTATGAAATATTTTTGCCAATAATTCATTCATAAAATAAACATGAAAATATAGGTATTTTTCTATTTCCTGTGGTTTCAACCCCTTTTACCACCTGATCACCCATCAGGTACACGACATACCCCACCAGTGCCTGGTTGTCTGGGCCATGCTTCTCTCTAGGCAGCAGGCCTCATGGCTGCTAAAGCCATCCTGAGTCGGGCTGAAAAAACTGAGGCTGAGGGTGGTGGAAGATGCAGAGAGACATTTCCATTAGGTGATTTAGATACCCCCTCTGTGGCTATTATGAGACTGCCTCTTGCCAACTACCAAATTAAAAATATTTTTAAGTTGCCATAGAGTTGATTCCAACTCACAGCTACCCTGTGTTTCCTTACTTGTGTTGCTTGTTTGTATTCACTTTCTAACCTGTAGTGAACAGAACAATTTCCCCTATCAGGGACTGTAACTTTGAAAAGAGTTTTTGGTTCTATAGGAAGGTTGTTTGAGGTAGGGAGTGAGACAGATGTCAGCCATACCAAGAGGCAGAATCTTTGATGTGATGGAAAAACGTGAAATTCTTCACTACAGATTTGTTTGAAAGCACAAGTAAGCCCATGCTTACCTTACTTGTTGGGTAATTTGACACTGACTGAATGTGTCATGGAGTTTGTTCTGAGGCCACGTTTCCCAACAGCTGTTGCCAGCCAATGGCTGAGTGCTGCAGGAATACTCAGTAATAAGGCAGGCCCCTTCTTGGGACACGTGGGCTCCGCTGTCTTTGGCCTGAGGACTCCCTGACAGACTTGCTGTTGGAGTCTTCCTTAAACCACAGCAATCTAGGTCTAGGTCGCTTCCACCTGACCTTCCTTCCCTGTCTCCTTCGTTCAGGGTCAGACTTGCATCACAGTTTGATGAACCTCCCAGACTATGTGGCTTCCTCCCCATTTCCTCTCTCACAGACTTTTCCCCTAATAAAATCCTTTCATGTTTAATCCCATCTTGGTGTGTGATTCTCATAGGACCCAGAATAACACACTTTCTAAGTTGAGAACCACTAATTTAGATTCTCTTTACCCAGAATTTCTGGCACTGGCTCAGAAATAGCTCAGTTGTGCATTTTCTTCAGAATATTCCTTCAGTTAGGCGGCTGATTTTCTATGAAGTTATCTGTTACTCTTTACATTCTGCTCTCAAAATAAACTCTTCCACACTTAGTTCCTCAGCTTTAATTCAGCTAATTGGTAATTATTCTCTAAATGATGCCTTACCCACAAAAAAACCCTCAAAAATAACAATTGATTTTTTTCAAATTAAGAATATCAAACACCATGTTTATTTTTCTGTTGTATTTTTTGTCTATTTAAGTTTGTGGGGGTTTTTTTAACACAATAAAAAATACTTTAAGATTCTAAGACATTGTTTCCTGATGTGGTCATTCTTAACCTTTAGTGCGGTCAGAGGCCATTCAGGGACACAGATAAAAGCTATGAGTGTTTGCTCTAGGAAAAAAAAACATAGGCATGCAAATTTTACACATAATTTCAGATATCCTAGGCTAAAGTTTTTTCTAGTCTTTTTCAGGATGCCCTAGTTGCTACTCTTAATATATTTTGCTTCCTAGTCCAAACAGCTTTTGAAAGAAAGTCAAATTTGTTGTCCATACTGATTCTTTGGAATCCCTGCACAAATTAACAAAACACAGAAATGTAAGATTATATAACATATTTATCTGTAATGATTATTTCACATAATGACAACAAACCAAAAATCTTCCTGTCTGAAACAGAGTTTATGGTAGAGATTGCAGATGTAGTGTTGGAATATGGAATGCAGGCTCTGGAGTTAGACTTCAGTGTTAAAGTCTATCCCTGTAACATATTACATACTATATGTAAGATAAGTTCTTACTTCTCTGTGCCTCAGTTTCTTTGTATGTAAAATGAGAATAAGAATGATACCTACCTCATAGGGTTGTTATGAGAATTAAAATCATTTATATTTTTAAACAGGAGCTCTCGTAATGCAGCGGGTAAGGCATTTGGCTGCTAACCTGAAGGTCAATGGTTCAAACCCACCAGCTGCTCCATGGGATGAGGTAATCTACTTCCGTAAAGATTTATAGCCTTGGAAACCCTATGGGGGTTGCTATGAGTCAGAATCAACTCACTGACAGTGGATTTTGGGATACACTTAAAAGTCTTAGAAACTGACACTTTGTAAGTGCTTAACAAATTAAGATGTGATGATGATGGTGGATCTTGAATGGCACATTGAGAAATTTGGAATTGACTATGCATAGTAGGGATTACTGTTTGTTCTTAGAGAGAGTAGCATGTTCTTATCTAGTCCCATGATTTTGTATACCTTCTCGATGCTGCTGACTTCTGAATTTATATTCCCCAATCCTAACTTCTCACTGGCGTTCCTGATTTACATATCCATTTTCTTACTTAACATCTCCATTTGGATGTCTAGTAGGCGTATCAAACTTACTATATTAAAAAATGATATACTGATTCTCACCCCAAAACCTGCTGCTCCCCAGTCTTTCTCACTTTACTAAATGACAGTCATATTCTACCAGATGCTCAAGCCAAAAATCTTGACATCTTCTGGATTTGTCTCTCTCTCATCCCACTAACCCATCAGCAAATACCGTTGGTTCTGCCAATAAAGTATGTCTAGGATAACAACAGCAACAACAACAGGATTTTACCACTTCTCCCCACCTTCCGTACCTACCACTCTACTGTAAACCAGTCACCCTTTGCATAAACAAACAAAAGCTTCCCATCTCCTCTGCCTGTATCTATCCTTTTCCCTGCTGTTCATGTTCTACCTACCAGCCAGAGTGATCCTGTTTAAACCAAGTCAGATTGTACCATGCTCTGCTCAAAATCTCATACTATAGCCCTACAAGGATTCCCCAGATACCTCTCTGACCCCATCCCCTAACCCTCAACTCCTCACCTTCTTTATTGCAGCCACACTGAAACACTGTCATTCCTTAAATATAGCAAACATTCTCCCACCTCAGGGCCTTTGTACTTACTGTTCACTCTTCCTGACTGCCGTTCTCTCAAATAGCCACATGACTCATTCTGTCACTTACTGATCATTTCTGAAATGTGACCTTTTCAGGGAGTTCTTCCCTATAGGAGCCTAGTTCTCATCACTCTCTACCCTGGCCCTGTTTTATAGTTCTTTATAGAACTTATCACTGACAGATAATAGACTTACTTATTTATTGTTTATGTCTTCTTGCAAAGATATAAGCTCCATGCAAGCAAAAATTTTGTATCTACCTCCAACTACCTCCATCAGCTCTGTGCTAGAACAGTGCCCTACACATGGTCGGGGCTTAATACATATTTGATAGAAAAAATGTTATTGTTGTTAGTTACGATCTAGTCGGTTCCCATCAGATGTGTAACAGTATGACCAGATCTATCATGCTGACCAGCTGTATAACAGAATGAAATTCTGCCAGTCCTGAGCCATCTTCTCAATCAGTGCTATGTTTGAGTCCATTGTTGCTTTTGTGTCGATCCATCTCATTAAGGGTTTCGCTCTTCTTCGTTGACCTTCTGATTTACCAAACATGATATCTTTTTCTATACTCTCTTGGAATATTTGTACAGAACCAAAACCGCTTATATAATATCCTAAATTACTACTGAAAGTATGTTATTCATCTTTTAATAAAATAGTCAAATTATTTTTCAAAGCAGATATTTTGTTAAAATGTAGTTTGGAAGTACATATTGATTTAATTAACTTGGGATTCCAATGAACTTCGTTCAGTAAATGTATTTGAAACTTCATAAATAATTATAAGCTAATGGAGCTCTGGTAGCATAGTGTCTAAGGCACTTGACTGCTAACCAGAAGGCTGGCGGTTCAAACCCACCAGCCACTCCTCAGAAGGAAGGTTGGGCAATCCTACTTCCATAGTGATACCGCCTCGGAAACCCAAGGAGGGGTCGCTATGAGTCGGGGCCGACTCGACGGCATATAACAACAACAACAACAATGTTAAATAGTGCTTACTGCTCTAAAACCCTACATGTTAATTTGTTTAATCCTCCAACAGCTCCATGACACAGGTACAGTCATTACTCCCATTTTACAGATGAAGTCAAGGCACAGAAAGTTTGTAATTTAGACAAGTTCACCCAATTAACAAATAGCAGAGCCAGGATGCAGCTGTTGGCAGTCTGGTCTAGATCTAAGCTTTTAACCACTCCCCTATACAGCCTTTTAGTACATGAAAGAGGAAAACTGACCTTTATAGTGGGGGAACATTGATGTTTTCCATTACTTATACTTTCTGCTTACAGTATGAACATAGCACTACTGTGGTTATTTAAAGTGCGCAAACTGTCTTTCCTAAAGATTCAAGAAAAAAATAAAAGGTTAATTGCTTAAATCATAGACAATCTCAAAGCAACAGTAAGAAGTTGTCATTTCTGCCCCTCCTAAGCACCTTATTTATATACACATTGCACTGCACTGAATTTTCAAAATCACCCTTGCAGTTCAGCTCGGGAATACATTTCCATAATAAAAGCAATTAGCTTGTAGAATGGTTTTCCGAGAGAAAATAGCAAAGTTGTTATAGCTTTGGACATGGATAGCTTCGCCTGACTAGGAATGTTTCTGAGGAGAAAAGACAGGGCAAGCAGATACTGAGACCATAGCGTGCTCATCCCCAGTTTGTGCTGCTCTGGTCAAAATGACAAGGACCTCTGAGAACATCACATTCCTTTTTTTAATAATACCACATTTTTTACTGATTCCAAATGCCCAATGAATTTGAGATGTGGGTTTACTCTGATCTATAATTTTGTACAGTACGCTGGAATTTTTGCCAAATCCATCTGGGAAAGCAAGTTGGCAGTATTTCCAGATTTCAAAAGCAAACGTGAAATAAATTTAAAGTTTATAAGGTGATGAGTGCCCTACCGAGCTCAGCCAGGCTCTCGGCTGACCATGGTTTGCCACTGAGCCCCACGCACCAGGAACCTGTGCAAGCATAGGCTGTGGATTTCAAGTGTCTCTGCAAATAGCTAGTTGTGTACCTGCCAATTTTGTTTCATTTTCTGGTGCAAATGACAGCTGTGCCTGTAAGTGTCTGTGGACTTGACTGAATTGCATTGCTTTCTTTTTTTATACTAGTAATTTTGGATTTTAAAAAGTGAAGGTGCTGAAAAGAGTTCACAGATTTTGAAATTTTCCATTAACATTTTTAAAGAGCAAAGAGTTTGACATTTCTCCTAAGCAGCTGCTTTAAATCACTATTGATTGCCTTGACATCTAGTTCTAGAAATAAACAGAAGCCCTATCTCACAAATGTTCAAACATCAACTTAGCAGAAATTCTTAGATAACCAGGTCTATTTTTAGTTCCCAAATAGCTAACCAAAACCTGTGTTTCATTGGCAGTCCACAGGCCTAACATTCATGGTTATCTCCAACTCAGTCTTTTGAGAGTAATAGGGTATAAATAAATTCAAAACACATTTTTTAAGTCAGTTTGCATTATAACTATCAGTCCATGGAATGGAGACCTCATGGTTGGTTCCCAGTATTCCAGTTCTCCTTTCCAACTTTCAGTCTTCATTTAGAGACCCATATAGCATAGTGCCTAAGGCACTTGACTGCTAACCAGAAGGTTGGTGATTCAAACCCACCAGCCACTCCTTGGAAGGAAGGTTGGGCAATCCTACTTCTGTAGTGATACTGCCTCGGAAACCCCAGGAGGGGTCGCTATGAGTCGGGGCCGACTCAACGGCAAATAACAACAACAACAACATACTTCCAGGGAAAGTCCCTAGGTAGAGAAAATAGTTTCCACGAGACTGCTAATCTAAAGGTTGGAAGTTTGAACCCATCCACCAGTACCTCAGAATAAAAGTCTAGCCATCTGCTTTGGTTATGATGGGCAATGAATAAGGAAGACTAAGAAGAGTCGATGCTTTTGAGTTGTGGTGCTGGCGAAGAATGCTGAAAGTACCATGGACTGCTAAAAGAACTATGGAGAAGTGTTACTCTGTAATATGTGGGGTTGCATCAGAGTCAACTTGAGTCAGAGTCAACCTGACAGCAACCAACAACACTTCCAAGAAATCTGCTTCTACTCTCAGCTCCTGGGATTGAGCATGTGACTTAGGCTAAGCCAATCAGTGCATTTCAAACCCCTGGCCAATAAGATGGCTCACTGACAGTGATTCTCAGTCTTTCCAATCTGCATCTTTAGTGGGTTGGCTTGATCCCTTGTGGGTGAAAGGGAGGAAAACTTTTTCTCAGAAGTGCTTTGCAGACTTTCCTTCATATCCTATTGACCAGAACTGGGTTACCTACCTACCCCAAAGCAAAAAAGAATGAGACTAGGCTAATCACTGTTTATCTTTTGAGACTTATTAGGGGATCCACCTTCCTGCTTACATTACTATCTGATAACTGAACAAAATCAGGGTTCTTAACAAGGATGCATTTGTAATTAACACTGTTTGCCATATCCACCAAGTATAGCATAAAATTATCTACTGCAAACAAGTTTATATTCTGCCTTGAAAGAAGTTTTTCTATTGAAATGTTCAGTGCAATCATACAGTGAAAAGAAAAAAATGACATTCAAATTCAAGTCTTTCTATACAGTTTATTATATGTCAGTTATACTTCAATAAAGTTGTTACAATGTTCAGGTTATTATTAGTAGTTGTGGTATAGTGATTACTTAATATGACCATTTTAGCCATTAAAAAAAAAAAACTCACTGCCATTAAGTCTATTCTGACTCATAGCGACCCTCTTTGGATTTCCTAAATGGTAAATCTTTGTGAAAGTAGATTACCCAGTCTTCCTTCTGCAGAGTGGCTGGTGGGTTTGAACTGCTAACCTCTGATTAGCAGTCAAATGTCTTAGGCGCTACGCCACCTTAGTCTTTGTAATTCTCACCAAATGACTGGGTACAAAAAAAACGAAAAAAACAAACTCACTGCCATCGAGTCGATTCTGACTCATAGCGACCCCCTTGGGTTTCTGAGGCAGTAAATCTTTACGGAAATAGATTGCCCAGTATTCTTTCCATAGAGCAGCTGGTGGGTTTGAACTGCCAACATTTTGGTTGGCAGTCAAATGCCTTAGGCACTATGCCACCAGAGCTCCTAATGACTGGCTTGTTGCTGTTGTTGTTAGGTGCTGTGGAGTCATCTCTGACTCACAGTGACCCTATGTACAGCAGAACAAAACACTGCCCTGCCCTGTGCCAGCTCCACAATCCCTGCTATACCTGAGCCCATAGTTGTAGCCACTCTGTCAATCCATCTGGTTGAGGGCCTTTTCCTCTTTCATTGACTTTACCAAGCATGAGATGCTTCTCCAGGGAATGGTCCCTTTTGACAACATGACCAAACCAGGTTAGATGAAGTCTGACCATTCTCACTTCCAAGGAGCATTTTGGCTGCACTTCTTCCAGGACAGATTTGTTAGTTCTTTTAGCAGTTCATGGTACTTTCAGCATTCTTCACCAGCACCACAACTCAAAAGCATCGACTCTTCTTCAGTCTTCCTTATTCATTGCCCAGCTTTCACATGCATATGAGGTGATTGAAAATATCATGACTTGTGTCAGGCGCACCTTAGTCCTCAAGGAGACGTCTTTGCTCTTCAGCACTTGAAAGAGTCTTTTGCAGCAGATTTGCCTAGTGCTATATGTCATCTGATATCTTGACTGCTGCTTCCATTGGTGTTGATTGTAGAACCAAGTAATATGAAGTCTTTAACAACTTCAATCTTTTCTCCATTTATCATGATGCTGCTTATTGGTCCAGTTGTGAGGATTTTTGTTTTCTTTATATTGCAGACTGTATTCTTCAATCTTCTTCAGTGTTTCAAGTCATCCTCACTTTCAGTAAGCAAAGTTGTGTCGTCAGCATATCACAGGTTGTTTATGAGGCTTAAATTTTTTCTTCAGTTCTATCCACTTGAGAAATGCTGAGCGTGTTCTTCCCTTTTGGTTTTCTAATTCCAGGTCTTTGCACATCTCACTACAATAATCGATGTTGTCTTCTGGAGCTGCTCTTTGAAATCTTCTCTTCAGCTCTTTCATTATGTCATTTCTTCCATTTGCTTTAGCTACACTCCATTCAATCACAAGTTTCAGAGTGTCTTCTGACATCCATTTTGGTCTTTTCTTCCTTTCCTGACTTTTTAATGACCTTTTGCTTTCTTCATGGATGATGTTCTTGATGCCATCCCACAATTTCTCTGGTTTTTGGTCACTGGTGTTCAGTGCATCAAATCTATTTTTTACATGGTCTCTAAATTCAAGAGAGATATATTCAAGGTCATATTTTGGCTCTTATGGACTTGTTTCAATTGTCTTGAACTTCAACTTGAACTTGCATATAAGCAGTAGATAGTCTGTTCCACAATCAGCTCCTGGACTGGCTTTGGCTGAAGGTATTGAGCTTTTTCATCACCTCTTGGCACAGATGTAGTCAATATTATTCCTGTGCACTCCATCTGGTGAAGTCCATGTGTATAGCTGCTGTTTGTGTTGTTGAAAAAAAAAATTTGCAATGGACAAGTCATCAGTCTTACAGAATTCTATCATGTGATTTCCAGTGTTATTTCTATCACCAAGGCCAACTTTTCCAACTACCAATGATTCTTCTTTGTTTCCAATGTTTGCATTCCAATCACCAGTGTTAATCAACACATCTTGATTGCGTGTTCGGTCAATTTTAGACTGCAAAAGTTGGTAAAAATCTTCAATTTCCTCATCTTTGGCTTTGGTGGGTGGTGTGTAAATTTGAATAAAAATAGTATTAACTTGCCTTCATTGTAGGCATATGGATAGTATCCTATCAGTGACACCATTGTACTTCAGGATAGATCTTCAAACATTCTTTGTAATAATGAATGCCACGCCATTCCTCTTCAATTTGTCATTCCTAGCATAATATATCATATGGTTGCCTGATTCAAAATGGCCAAAACCAGTCCATTTCAGCTCACTAATGCCTAGGATATTGATCTTTATGCATTCCATTTCATTTTTGACAACTTCCAGTTTTCCTAGAGTCATACTTCAGACATTCCATATTCCGATTATTAATGGTTGTTTGCAGCTGTTTGTCCTCAGTTTGAATCATGCCATGTCAGCAAATGGAGGTTCCAAAAGCTTTAAATTATCCATATGATTAAGGTCGGTTCTACTCTGAAGAGGCAGCTCTTTCCTAGTTGTGTCTTGAGTGCCTTCCAACCTGAGGGGCTCATCTTCTGGCATTGTATAGGATAATGTTTCAGGGCTATTCATAAAGTTGTCCAGTAATGTATCAAACAGTGTTTCTTTGCTATTCATAAGGTTTTCCCTGGCCAATTCTTTGAGAAGCGGATGGTCTCTTCCTTTTTTACAAGTCTGTCTTGGTCTAGAAGCTCTGCTGAAACCTGTCTACCACGGGCAACCTTGCTGGCATTTGAAACACTGGTGGTACAGCCTTCAGCCTCACAACAACACACAAACCATTGCAGTACAACAAAATGACAGACAAGTTTCTCTCCCTTTGTTGTTCCAAACCTCTCTGCCCACTTCCTGGGCTTCTCCCTATCTGTTCTGGATGTCAGCTGTCAGCCCTGGCTTCCTGCTTCCTGCATGGGTGGGGACTCTCCTGTCCCTTACCTAGATCTGGCTATTGGTCCTGGCTTCTTCCTGCTTCCTGCCTTGGGTGGGAGCTATGCAAATATGAAGTGCATATGGCCCACCAAGGGGATTAGATAGCTTGTTAATAATGTAAATAAGGTATATGGCACACTTGTGAAGTGGGATGATGCAAACAAGGTGTATGGGACCCTAACGTGGGGATTGGTCATTTTTGCCATCCCACTAGACTTAAAATGAGCCATCCCAGATGTGTAAAGACAGGACCTGACTACCAGTGAGAAGAAACAAGAGTCAATGTATCCTTTGGACTCAAGGTCCCTGAGCTGGGAACCTTCTCAACCAAGGAGGCAGGAGAGCTGTAACAGCTTGTTGAGAAGGCAAGAGATGATGTGAAGCAGCAGCAGAGAAACAGTGGCAGCAGAACCAGGAGACCAGTAAGAGACTGGCAAGAGACTAGCAGAAGATGGCATAGTGGACTTCCTGGCCCATAGAGCAAGAAAGCTGAGTGCCTTTTGGGAGGAGGCTTGCTGGCAAAGTGGGGTACCTCTGGGCACTTATCAGCAGAGCTAAAATATCTTGGTAACACTTGCCCAAGTAAGGCAGAGGCAGTGATGTCGTGGGACCTAGAGACCAAGGACCAGAGAAAGGCCTGCAGGCACTGCTGAGAAGAGGCTGTCCTGATTGAAAAACTGTATCCTGAGTAATTTCTGATCCTGAATTGTAACTTGTTATTTCCCTTATAAACCCCAAAACTATGAGTATTGTCGGTGAGTTCTGTGTGACCATTGCAATGGATTATCGAACTCAGCAGAGAAGTAGAGAGTGCCATGGGAGGGACAGTTGGCATTAGAATTGGTAAAACACTAGGAAAGAGCCATGTCTGACCAATACCTCATAGGAATCAGCCTTTGGCTGTTGATGCTGATAATGATTTTTCCCTCCCCCTTGTGAAGTTAGAGGAGGTCAGACGACACCACCCCTATGCCAGTAGTATCAAAACCTTCATGCCTAATCAATGTTTTAATATTAAAACACAAAGTCCCTGGGCCTGCGTGAATTCAAAATAAAAAAATGTTGAACAGAAGAGGATATTCAATTATACTGTTGTCCAAACAAAGTGTCAGAAGTGGAAGTTATGTTCCTCTCAATGCCGGATCTTGAGGAAAAGAAGTTGGGATCCAAACAGTAACACAAATACTTGTTCCCTTTACTTGTGAGTCAAGATATATTAATGTAAAACCTGATGACATTTTTTGAAAAGCAAAGTTTAACCAAAAATAATTTAAGAAATGACAAATAGAATAGGAAAAATTAGGTAGGGAAAAAAATTAGGTAGGAAAAGGAAATTAAACCAAAGAGAGAAATAGATAAGAGGGAGCAACAAAAATAATTACTTTTCAAAGACTGTATGTGCCTATTGACCGTAAAAGAACACCAAAATATAATTGATACCTGTTTTCAGAGCTTCTTCTACTCATATAATACTTATTTCCTTTGAGGTTTTTAATTTAATTTTATTTTTTTTAATATCATCAGGCTCTCGCTGTAGAAATGTGATTTGCCATGCCTTGTTATTTATTCTGGGAGCTCTGGTGGCATAGTGCCTAAGTTATTTGGTAACCAGAAGGCTGGTGGTTCAAACCCACCAGCCACTCCTCGAAAGGAAGACTGGGCAATCTACTTCTGCAGAGATACCACCTGAGAAACACAAAAAGGGGTGCTATGAGTCGGATTCAACTCAGCGGCAGTAGTTGAGTATTATTTATTCTAAAGAGCTCTGGTAGCACACTAATTAAAGCATTCAGTTAGAGGTCAGTGGTTTCTACTACTGGCTACTCCATAGTAGAAAGATGTGACAGCTTTACAGCCTTGGAAACCCTATGAGAGCAGTTCTACTCTGTCTTACAAGGTTGCCATGAGTTGGAATTGACTAAATGGCAGTGGGTTTTGATTTATTATTTTATTCTGCATTAAATTGCTTCAGCAAAGACACACTGTGGGTTTCTGTGAAAGTTCAAATGTATGGTTTCCCTTCATTTCTATTATTTTGATTAGTGTGGTAGTTTTCATGCTACACTAGAATGGGTTCTAGTAATGCAGAATTTGGCTTTGGCTTAATATTTAATACTTTTGCTTTTCTAATACCATGCTCTTAGGCCCCACTTACTTCATTACACATCTCTTACATTTCTGTTGTTTTGTTGTTTATAATGTCAGTGGCAAACTCTGTGGGGCATAAAATAATTCTTCAGTAAAAAAATTCTCTTTGTAATTATTGTAGTCAAACTGAACAAATCAAACTCACTGCCATGAAGTCAATTCTGACTCATGGCAACCCCTTTTGGGCTTCCGAGGTGGTAAATCTTTATGGAAGCAGATTGCCCAGTCTTCCTTCTGTGGATGGCTGGTAGGTTTGAACCACCAACCTTCTGGTTAGTAGTCAAATGCCTTAGTCACTACATCACCAGAGTGCCTTAATTATTGTGGTGGTGGTTGTTGTCATGTGCTGTCAAGTCAGACCCGACTCATAGCAACCCCTCCTTGGGTTTCCAAGGTGGTATCACTGTGGAAGTGGACTGCCCAACCTTCCTTCCGAGGAGTGGCTAGTGGGTTTGAACCTCCAGCCTTCTGGTTAGCAGTCAAATGCCTTAGGCACTATGCCACCAGAACTTCCTAATATAATTCAGTTATTTGTTAATCATAAGTTTAATAACAATATGATTCAAATTATTATTTCTGGTGTGCATTATTTTCTAGAGTCACATCCTCTACATTTAACCTTCTTTGATGGGGATTAAAATGACATGTTTCTTTATGTCCACCTGTCCTAGATGGAGTCCCAAATTTTAGCTGCAGTAATCTCTAGTGGATTTTTCCAATTGTATTTTAAACTGATGCTTCAATTTGAAGAAATCTCTGATTGCTGTATGACAGGCTATGTGTAAGATCACTCCCAATAATGCCTCCTCCTAGTAGTCACGTCCTTATGTAGTATCTTCCTCCTGAATGTGGACTGTACCAGAGGCTCACATCTAATGAATTGTTGTTGTTGTTGTTGTTGTTGTTAGGTGCCGTCAAGTCGTTTCTGACTCATAGTGACCCTATGCACAGCAGAACAAAACCACCGCCAGATCCTGCACCAGCCCCACAATCCCTGCTATACTTGAGCCCATTGTCGAAGCCACCATGTCAATCCATCTCATTGAAGGCCTTCCCCTCTTTCGTCAACACTCCACCTTACCAAGCGTGACATCCTTCTCCAGGGAATGGTCCCTTCTGACAACATGACCAAAGTAGGTGAGACGAAGTCTGGCCATTCTC